>NC_056744.1:1192360854-1192448354 GCF_019279795.1 Protopterus annectens
GAGAATTTAAGTACCTTTATCTGCACTTTTTTTTCAAAAATACAGTATTTAAATTGATTTTGACTGTGTTGCAGGAATATTAACTGAACTGGAAGTTAGTCAGTGTTTGCTGAATTTTGTTATTTGCTAGTAATTACAGGTGTGGGGGTAGCCACATTCTTTGATTTCCTGTCCTTGCCTATTTAAGTGGTACAGTGTGAAATATTTTCTGCTTAAAAACCTCAGCTTTGGCCGGCTAAGAACTTGCTGTATTCAACTGGACGTATAAGAGAATTTAAGTACCTTTATCTGCACTTTTTTTCAAAAAATACAGTATTTAAATTGATTTTGACTGTGTTGCAGGAATATTAGCTGAACTGGAAGTTTTGACTCTGCTCTTCAGTTAGTCCCATCCACCCTCCCTGTTTTTGTTTTGGTGTTAATCTTAGTGGCCTTAAAACTGCCCGCCCCTCTTGTAAATTTGTGTTTGGATACTCCTTCTGGGCCCATCTCATTTGCTCACTCAACTGAGTGCAGTGAGATCATATTCTGATTTCAGGCACTCCTACTGTGTACAAAGAGAGCATCTGGGAAACAGAAAAAAAAAATGCAAGCTTGTTTCCTGCCTTTCCTGTTAAGTGGTATAGACTATTTGTAGGCTTCTGAGCCCCCAAGCCCTTCTGTGTTGGAGGGAAGCCTTCTAGCTTAGTTTTTTTTTTCTTCTTATAACTAGCCAGTTTTCTAGTTTCAGCACTCAAATCTGTTTCTTTGATCTCAGCACTTGTTCAGGAAAAAAAAAATTCATCTGCTTTTACTGTACTTGTGTTTCTACCTACTTTATTTTACTTTTGCATCATCTTAAAAGTACTCAATTGTATTTATTACTGTTTGGTGTAAATCATTCTAAGCCTTTTGGTTTAAACACTTGGGCTTCGGACCAGTTGTTTTGCACTGAGAGGGTTTGTGGTCTGCACTGTAGTGGCAGAACAGGTAGCTCACATCCTTCTAGGTTGGGAACTGCTGATTGAGGGCTCAGTGTCTGTTATTCTAAAAGTGTATTGATTCTGGTTTAAGCACTTGGGCTTTCAGGCCAGTTATTTTACATTAAGAGGGTTCGTGGTCTGCACTCTTCTGGGAGGAGAGGCTGGACTCTGCCCTTCTGAGCTGGGAATTTCTGGTTAAAGACTTATAGTGCATGCATATCTGATCTGCTTCTTACTGAAGTTGGTGCGCCTTGTTTGCTGTGGCATAGACTGGATTCGGGCCTGCTGGATCTAGCTTTGTTTGTGTAACTTGAGCACTAATCCAGGCATTCTCTAAAGTATTCAATTGTATTTATTACTGCTTGGTAGTAACTTGATTAAAGTGTAGCTATAATTCTAAGTCTTTTAGATTAAGCACTTGGGCTTCAGACCAGTTGTTTTACATTAGGAAGGTTTGTGGCATGCACTGTGGTGGCAGGACAGGTAGCTTTCATCCTTCTAAGTTGGGAACTGCTGATTGAGAGCCCAGTGTCTGTTATTCTTAAAGTGTATTAGTTCTGGTTTAAGCACTTGGGCTTCAGGCCAGTTATTTTACATTAAGAAGGTTCGTGGTCTGCACTCTTGTGGGAGAAGAGATTGGACTCTGCCCTTCTGAGCTGGGAATTTCTGGTTAAAGGTTTATAGTGCCTGAATATTTGAACTGTATCTTACTGAAATTGGTACACCTTGTTTGCTGTAGCATAGACTAGATCCAGGCCTGCTGAATCTAGCTTTGTTTATATGCTTGTTGTTTGTTTGCTTGTTATTTCCCTGGAACGCTAATTCCACCTAATACGCGGCTTCTCAGTGCTTCTGTGGATCACTAGTGATATCTGCATTGCTTACTGTACTTATTTCCTTGTTTCACTTGAAAGAAAGTTACTGTTTGTCGTTTTTGCATTTAAGTTACCTGTAACACATTGCACTTAAGTTACCTGGCACTTGCTCACTAAAGCAATTATATGTCAGCACTAAAAATTAAAAGCACTACACCCTCACTCCCCATTGGCCCTTGTTTTCAATTATAAAGGAATTCCCAATATTACTCTAGCATGTCCAAAGGTCAGTTGTCAATCTCCTCTCCGGTCCAGCTGGTGAATCTGGGAATCTTGAGGCAATGTTACAACTGCCTCATGTACACAGACAACCCTCTCCTCCTCCCAACAAATTCCAACACATGTGAGAGATGCAACCATACAGCCAAACTGGAGGCTAAGCTCTCTCAACTCAGTACTGGCATAACCAGTCAGGAGGAGAAGGAAACCGCACTCACTACAATTCCAGTCTCACATAGACCTACCACGACAGCAAACCAAACACATAATCACACAAAAACATACTCGGAGGCTCTAAATAAAGATCTGCCTAAGCAGCAGAGACCTCCAAAGCAGACACCCAAGCAACCGCTACCCCAAAACAAAACACGTGCAACACATATCTCATAAAGCCAGTGTGCTGAACAGTCACAGCCCTTAAGACTAAACAACACACCTGATACACTTGTAATAGGTGACTCTATCGTCAGGCACACTGACGTCCCGCTCACCAGGCTGAACAAGGAGAGGGTCACGGTGAGCAGCCTGTCAGGCGCTAGGATCCGCCACATAACACAAGCACTCAGGTCACTCCAAGGCAAGTACAAATATGACTCAGTCATTGTCCATGCTGGTGTGAATGACCTGAGACGTACCTCCCTGGACTACATGAAAACAGACATAAAGGAGCTCTCTGAGCATGTAGCCCAGGCCGGTATGACCCTGACCTTGAGTAGCATCTTACCCTCACCAAGAATGATGCCACAATATGAAGACAAGATGATCAATTTCAACAATTGGCTTAAGTACTGGTGTCATTCAAAGGGGATCCAATGCCTGTCAGCTTGGGATGATATGCTCGACAAGCCACGATGCTTCGCTAGGGATGGCTTGCACCTGTCACCCCTGGGCTTTTGGATATTGGCAAAGGCTCTTGCTACCCCATAGTGCCTTTTTTAGGCAAGGCTCAAAAGACAAACCCACCTCCATAGGTATCACAAGGGATAAGAAAGTAAGAGTAATGCTACTCAATGCCAGAAGTCTAAACCTCAAGATGCACTTTTCGAAACTCTCCTTAGCATGGAGAACATCGATATCTGTGCAGTAACAGAAACCTGGTTCAGGGCTCCTAAAGCACCCCAGCACTACCAGGTTATACCTCATACCATGCTTTTCGCCCCAAAACTTGGACCGAACCACAAAAGGAGGGGAGTATCGATATTCATCAAAGATACCCACACCTCCAGGTTGGTGGCAAAGCACGAAGCATCAGAGACTATCCATGTGCAACTAACAGTGGGTAAAACTGCCTTCCAGTTTATAGCCTGCTACAGACCACCCTCCCAAACCCAGGAACCCCACTCGGCCTTCCTGAGAACACTGGAAAATATGAAGGTCTCTCCAAACACCATTATATTGGGCGACTTCAACTACCCAAACATAGACTGGGAGCATTACTCTAGCTCCAACACCCTAGCCCAAAGGTTCCTAGAATTTATAAACTCAAATGCCATGGAACAACTTGTTACCACTCCCACAAGAGGAGAAAACATACTGGACCTGATCACCACCAACATGGGGACTCTATGCTCCAGACCAGAAGTGTATCCCTCACTGGTAAGATCAGACTATAAACTAATCTCACTGGATATTCACATCCCGACCTCACCCCCTGCCCAGAAAACCACAGTGAAAAACTTCTCTAAAGCAAATTTCACACTCCTCAAACCCGAGGTGGAATCCTTCGAATCCCCTGGGCCTGTGGAAAATACGGCCCAGACCGCAGAATCCTTTATAAACGCATTCTATGAACGCCTTCAGGAATGCATGGATCATGCAATCCCAAATAAAACCAAGACCCAATCCTCCAAAGGCAGACGTCCTGTCTGGTGGACCCCAGCCATGAACAAACTATACAATAGAAGGAGGAAGCTACTAAATGATAGAGCAAAATCCCAAAAAGGGAAGGCATCACTGATCAGTATTAACAAAAAACTACGGGCACTCATAAAATTGTCTAAGGCCAGCTTCAAGAGGAAAATTGCACAGGACACTAAGGATAATCACAAGGCTTTCTTTAGTTATGTTAGGAACCTGGGTGGTAATTCCCAGATATGCTCAGAATTAGTCCAAAATGACAAAAAATACACTGAACCCACAGACATTGTCAACATCCTAGCTGACAGGTTCAGCACAAACTTCTCTCCCCCCTCCCCACCAAAAGGGCAAATATCTATCCCAGCAGAGTGCTGCCCCCCTGACATCTCAGATGCTCAGGTAAGAGCCGCCATCTCCAAAGCAAAAAACACAGCATCAATGGGACCAGACGGTGTCCCGGGCTGCGTCCTATATGAACTCCAAGAAGAGCTAAACCCAAACATAAAACTACTGTTCAATCTCAGCCTTACTACAGGATATGTGCCCAAAGAGTGGCGTACAGCAACAGTGGTCCCTCTCCATAAAGGTGGTGCCTCAACGGATCCTGGAAACTATCGCCCCATAAGCCTGACTAGCTTGGTCTGCAAAGCTATGGAAAGGATCATCATGGACCTCATAAATAAAGATATTGGGACCTACAGACACTGGATCCTACCAAGTTCGGCTTTGTTAAGGGCAGATCCTGCCTCTTAAACCCGGTTGATTTCTTTGAAACAGTCACCAAGGCCATTGACGAGGGGAAGGTGGTCCACACAGCTTACGTGGACCTCACAAAAGCCTTCGATACAATACCCCACTCGGGCATTATAGATAAGCTCACCAGCTTAAATATAAACCCCTATGTCACTAGATGGATTGCAAACTGGCTCAAGGACAGAACCTACATGGTTAGAATTGCTGGAGCCATGTCAGACTCCAAACCAGTTACAAGTGGTGTCCCACAAGGTTCAGTCCTGGGACCTCTCTTGTTTGGTATATATTTCTCGGAGGTACAGGCCTACATGGAAGGACTGTGGCTGACCAAGTTCGCAGATGACTGCAAACTGGGCGCCATAATCGACTCTCCAGCTGACACAAGCATCCTCCAAAAGGGCCTCATAGAAACAGACAACTGGTGCCAGAGCCATGGCCTCAAGCTAAATGCCAAAAAGTATATAGTCATCCCCTTTGGCAAAAACAAAGTGCCAACAAATTACCACATAGGTGGTAATCCATTAAGTACAGAAGAAGTAATTAGGGACCTGGGGACCCAAGTTGATAGCAATCTCTCATTTGACAACCACGTAGCCAAAGTGGTTAGAAAAACATTTTATATAGCCCACCTAATCATGAAGGGATTCACATCTAGATCAGGGGAGGTCATCGTGCCTCTTTACTCATCCCTCATCAGGCCCATAATTGAGTACAATGCCCCTTTTGGGATGTACCTTACCAGACACCTGCAGCAACTGGAAAGACCCCAAAGGTACCTCACCAAGAGGATCAAAGGGCTCAAACAGATGCCATATGCTGCCCGGTTAAAGAAACTCCAGCTCTACTCAGTGGCATACCGCCTGTTCAGAGGCGATCTGTGCCAGATGTATAAAGCCATGTCCAACCCGGAATTAATGGACATGCTGCACCTCAGAAAATCCAAATTCCATCGAGCTATGCGCTCGAGAGACTTGAACCTCAGCACTGAAATAAATAGGACATGCTGGAGGGACATATTCATAACCCAGAGGCTCCCTTCACTCTGGAATAAAATCCCAGTCCAGGTTAGGCAGAGTCCCTCATTGACTCTCTTCAAGAGGAATCTTGATGAGTGGATGGGAGATCGTAGGTTTACCCCGGGTATCACTTCTGTGTCACTGTTAAACAGAGGCACAGTATACTAACCTCGAAAAAGGGCATAGCAAAATAAATTTAAAATGGGTGGTGAAAGCCAAACACATTCTGGCTAGGCTTATAAATGCCCTAGGGCAGATAGCCTAGTATGAACCTATGAACCTATGAAAGGTGAGGTGGCTGTTGACCTGGGTACCCAGATCTCTTATGGCCCCTTCAGTGTTCAATGGGCTCCCATTAATGTGGTAATTCGTGGGAATTGAGTTTTTTCTAAAAGGGGTGAGAACACATTTTTTGGTGTTAAGCTTCAGGCCATGGTTCAGACACCAGTCACTGGTCTCTGAGTAGCCCTTTTGTAGGATGTCTCCATCACTTGGAGAGTTGATAATGGCTCTTAGCTTGCAGTCATCAGCAAACTTGGTCAGCCAGAGTCTTTCTTTGTTAGCCTGGACTTCTGAGAAGTAGATTCCAAATGGGAGAGGGCCCAGGACCGGACCCTGTGGGACTCCACTCATGACTGGTCAACAGTCTGACTTGGAATCCACAGCTTCCACTCTGTGGGTCCTGTCTGTGAGCAAATTTGCAACCCACCTAGTGATGTAAGGATTGAAGCCTAGTTTGGTAATTTTATCAATGATACCTGAGTGAGGAATGGTATCAAAGGCCTTGGCCAGGACATGGTAGGCTGTATGCACTGTCTTATCCTCATCCACAGCCTTGGTAACTGCCTCAAAGAAGTCATCCAGGTTCAGCAGGCAGGATCTCCCCTTAACAAAGCCAAACTGTGTGGGGTCAAGAGTTTGGAGATTGCCTATATCTTTGTTAAGCAGGTCCATGATGATGTGCTCCATAGCTTTGCATACCAGACGCATCAGGCTAATGGGGTGATAGTTCCCAGGGTCTGTAGTTGCTCCCCCTTTATGGAGCGGGATGACTGTAGCAGTGTGCCATTCGTTAGGGACATAACCTAAGGTAAGGCTGTGATTGAACAGGGCACACAGATGTGGTGCCAGTTAATTTTGTAGCTCATGTAGGATGCAGCCAGGGATATTATCAGGTCCCATGGATACAGTATTCTAGCCTTTGGACAATGCAGCTTTTATCTATGCTGCAGAAATGGTGGGTACCAGGCTTTCTTCTGGTACTGTGATAGGACTCTTTGGGGAAGGGGTAAAGTTGGCACTGAATCTGTCGGTCAGTATGTTGGCAATATCTGTTGGCTCAGTACAGGAGGTGCCATTGTGCAATAACTCAGACCAAATCTGGGTACTGCCTTGGAGGTTACTGATATAGCTATAGAAGGCTTTGTAGTTGTTTTTGGTGTCAGCCGCATTTCTGCCTTCATAGCTGGCTTTAGAGGATTTGATAAGGGATCTCAGCTTTTTGTTGAGACTGATAGGGGAGGGTTTCCAGTATTGTGACTTCATTTTTTTCCTGCAACAGTTTCTTCCTTCTGTTGTAGCATTTATTGATGGCTAGGGACCACCAGATTTGCTTCTTTTTTTGGAGGAGAGTGGCTTAGTTCTATTTGGTATGGAAAGGTCCATGCATTTGTGCACATGCTTGTGCAGTGCATTGGTGTATGATTTGGCATCCATGCAGTTATTTTCCATTGGTAGGTGAGATGGAGATTTCCATGGTGAACAGTTTGTGATCAGATTTAACCAGGGAGGAATTGACTATAGGTGTGGAGCAATGGTCTCCCATGTTGGTGATAAGTAGGTCGAGTATGTTGCTTCCTCTAGTAGGGGTCAGAATGCGCTGGTCCATGACATTGAAATTGATAAATTCCAGAAAGCCTTGGGCCTTTACATTGGTACCTGAATAGTTTTCCCAGTTGATGGAAGGGTAGCTGAAGTCACCCAGTATAAGAGTATTGGGTTGGACCTTGATAGATTCCAGGGTGCTTAGGAACTTGGAGTGAGAGTCTAGGGACATGTTTGGGGTTCTGTAGCAGGTTATGACTTGTATCACCATCTTACCCAATGTTAGTTGTAAAAAACTGTTTAATCCACTTCACAAATCCAACAAAGTTAAGCACTTTCACCTAGGAGTCTCCCAGGCTTCATCAGAACAATTACAATCATGGATCATTGCACTTATATATCCCCCAATGGTGTTTTGGGGATATATAAGTGCAATGATACAACATTGTAATTGTTCTGATGAAGTCTGTGAGATTCCTGGGTGAAAGCACTTAACTTTGTTGGATTTATGAAGTAGATTAAACATTTTTTACAGCCTTTGCTTCCTTGACTGCAGTGCTTTTGCTATTTTTTCTGGATTTACTTTGCTTTTGTCTTGCTCCAGTGTTAGTTGTACCTGAAGTATCTCGGCTGCATTATGCTGGGCTACCAGTCTAGAGGTGTGCATATCCTTTAAGAATATGGAGACACCACTGCCTTTGGAGCTTCCAGACGTATTCTGGGGCCAAAAGGTATGGAATGAGTTATAGCCTGGGAGTGCAAGGGTGCTTTCTGCCTCTTTAAACCAGGTCTCTGTTACAGCACAGATGTCGACATTCTCCATTTCGAGAAGAGCTTTTAGCGAGTGCATCTTGAGATTTAGACTTCTAGCATTGAGCAGCATGACCCTCAGATAGCATTTGTTTGTTGCTGTTATGGTGGAATTTTGGTCTATGGAACACTGCTTAAAAAAGGCACTATAGGGGTGTCAAGAGCCTTACTCAGTACCCAGAACTCCAGGGGTGACAGATGCAGGACGTCTCTGGCAAAGTATCGAGGTCTGTTGATAATGTCATCCCAGGCAAACAGATACTAAAGAAACTTAGCCAATTGTTGAAGTCAATCATTTTTTGCTCGTATTGTGGTATCATTCTGGGTGATGGTAGAATGCTGCTCAGGGCTAGGTTCATACCTGTCTAGGCCACATAATCTGATAGTTCCATCACATCTCTTTTCATGTAGTCCAGGGTGGTACGTCTCAAGTCATTCACACCCACATAGACAATGACTGAGTCATATTTGTACTTGTAGTGGAGTAACCTGAGTGCATGTGTTATATGGTGGATCATAGCACCTATGAACCTATGTAAGTTCAAACAAGGCTATGACAAAGAAGCAGTGTCTTAGATGGGGCAAGTGAAGTTTGCCATCAACTAGTCTGATGAATCAAGTTGTTTGCTTAGACCGTTGTATTCCTACATTTCAGGCTACTACCTGAGTACTGCATATGTAGTCATACGTGCAGTCCTTAAATGCACCATTAGTATCACTTCTGCCCCTAGCACCTATTTACTGCAGGATAGTGTTAGCCCTAAAGTGAACATTATTGAACTACCTACACATGCACATGGTGGGAAAGTTGCATTACTCTGAAAATACTCTAATAAAGATCTTTAAAAATACTGTTTCAGAATTATGGTGCTCATATGGCAATACATTTAATGAGCTGCTTTTAAAAACATACCAGCAAAAAGTGACAAAAGTGAGTTTTGCTTCCTAGTCACCAAATAAGTTATCTGCAGAACTAAAAGGAAATACATTGCTGGCAGATAGACCAGAGAATTAAGGCAGTGAATTCTTAATTAGATACTTCCAGTGGTGCAGAGATTGATTTCCTCAGCCTTCATTTCAATATGATGTGACCTTGAGCAATTCATTTAACCAGATGATGTTTTGGGTCAGTTAAAAGTTTGGGATAGGCTCCTTAATGATCTCCTGGGCTACAAGTTAGTAATGAACAATAAGCACTGATTTTAGATAACTTGATTTTGCTACTGGGATCTACAATAGCTTCACTCAGATGTAAGGAACAAGGGCAAGTACAACTATAACAGCTTAGGTGTGGCATAATAGTGAAGCTGTCATGTGAGAGTCAGCAAAACATGAGTTTAAATTAAAAGAGCACTGATGGAGTTGGCTGCATGAGAAAACCAAATGAGTAACCGAAAGTGAAAGTCACACACATATATTTAAATGCAAGTAAAACAATCATAGCATAGTACATTTGCCCTGGCATTAGGATTTGTACTTATTTGCTTTCAGCTTTGTGCTTTTTTTTCTGTACAGTCTGCATATCCTATGTATATCCCTCTTTGTTTTTTTCAAGGCTCTAAGGGTTCTTCTCATATCATAGAGATACGTTATAAGTGAACTTTTGATTATCCAAAAGAATGCATGTGTGTTAACTTGGAATGGTCTGCTGCCTCATCCAGGATTAGTTTCTCTGACTTGCACCTACTGACAGACAGCATAGGCTCCAGCTTTTCCACAAGGTTTTTTTATCAGAGGTGAAGGTCAAATTTCCTGATCATCAGTTGACTAAAGAAAAACACAGAGAGGAACATTACCTCAGGAAATTATTGCATGCATGATTTATAAGTATGTGGTAGCAATAATTCTCTTGTTTGGGGAGATTTCTCCTACCTTCAAGTTGATTCAGCCATGGTGTTGGTATATATACATTTGAGGATTATTTATTTATTTATTTACATTTGTTGACAGGGAAAATCCGACTGGACACAGGTCCGTTTTCAGCGGAGGCCCAGGGAGAAAACCTCCACAATAAAAACAATTAAAAACAACAATTAATTACAAGTTACAAGAAGCATAGGTAGGTTTTAACAATAGTAGTAAACAGTTATAGTTCAAAATTAAATTATTTAGTTAAATGGTACAACACATATCATTTATGCCATAAAAACTAACAAGTATTTTAATAGCTGAGCTAGCAGCTATTACCCTTGAATAACAGTATACCCTTGAATAACAGCAATGTATTTGGCTGCACTCTGAGGTAGTTAGAGGGGTATGTCCTGTGCTGTTTTAGATGAGATTTTAGAGCAGGTTTGAAGTTAGTGTGTGATGACACAGGCATTATAGTGTGGGGAAGGGTATTCCATAATTTTGCTATGGAGTAGAAGAGAGCTTCGCAGAGTTCCTGGTTTTAGTTACATGTAATTGATTTTTGTTGCTGGTACGTAGTGGTCTGGTGGTATGATAGGGTTGGAGTAGATTTTGGAGGGAGGGGACTTTTAGAGGATGATTTAGTAGTTTGTGGCTGAATGAGCGTTGGTATCATTGAAGGAGGTGAGGGAGTTCTAGCCAACCTAGTTCAGTAAGTGAGGTGCAGTGGTGGCTACGACAGTTTGCACCAGTGGCAAACTTTGCTATTTTGTTGTAGCAAGCTTCGAGTTTACCTAACTCATTTTGCCTTAGGTTGGTAAATATTGGAGAGGCGTAGAGTAGGGCGGAGATAAGGTGGCTATTTGCAATAGAAATCTTGGCTGTTTTGGTGAGGAATTGCTTATTTCTGTATAAAGCTCCTAGTTTTTTTTGTGTACTTTTTTATGGTTAACGAGATGTGGATGTCAAACTTGAGGTTATTGTCAATTTCAACTCCAAGTAGTTTGGTGTGGTCTGTTGGGGGGGGGGGGGGTAATGGTGTTGTCATTAGCTTTAAAATTAAATTGGTGGGTGTTTAGATTGTGTTTGGTGGGTTGGAAAATGAGAAGTTTTGTTTTGTTTGCGTTAAGTATTAATTGCGCATCTGAAAGCCAAACCTTGTGTGATCTTTTGAAGTTCAGGTAGGGAGTGGTCTGAACAGATGATGGTGGAATCATCTGCGTACTGTATGAGAGTGGCCTGTTTGGTAGCAGAGGCTAAATTATTAGTGAATATGTAGAAGAGTAAGGGTCCAAGGATGGATCCTTGGGGAACACCTATTGAGACAGGGAGTTGGGGGGATATATCATTATGCCAAACAACGGATTGATGGTGGTCAGTCAGGTAGCTCTGGAAACAGTTTGTGACAGATTGAGAGAAGGATAGAGTATTTAGGACAGTGATGAGTTGTTTATGAGAGACCGTGTCAAATGCTTTAGATAGGTCTAGGAAAGTTGCAGAGCTGAAATAACCATTGTTTTTATGTTGAAGGATTGTATTAGTGAAAGCAAGGTGGTTGTGCTGTGGTATGGTTGGAAACTATGCTGTGTGTTAGATAGGAGGTTGTCAGCAAGGAGGTAGCCTAGAACCTGACAGTGAATACATCTCTCAAGTATTTTTGATAGAGGAGACAGAATTGCTATAGGCCGGTAGTTGGTGAATTCTGTGGAGGCCCACCTTTGTGGAGGGGGATAATGTGGGATATTTTCTATTGTGAAGGGACATAGCTTTCAGATAAAGATCAGTTAATCAGGATTGCAACTGGGTAGGCTAGGGCTTCAGCTGCAGTTTTAAGGTACTCAGCTGGGAGGTTGTCAGCTGCTAGTTTTGTGGGCTTTACTTTCGATAAGAGTTTTTTTATGTTGGGGATAGCAGGTTACTAGGTGTAGTTTTCAGAGGAGTTTGTTTTGTTTGGTGGAGGGGGTTCCTACTTTTCCTGGGTGGAAGATGGAGTTGATGGTTGACCAGAATTGGTTATGGTTGTCTTGGATGGAGTTCAGGGCAGACTGGTAATATAGGATTTTGTCCTATTTTATTAATTTTTTTACTTTGTTACGTAATTCACAGAATTTCTATGAGAGTTTTGTTTTTCTTGCGCCAATGATTCCAGGCTGTATCTCTGATTTTCATTTCTAGTGGCTTGTTGTAGCCATGGTGAGGACTGGGCTTTAACTCTAGTAAATCTTGTGGGTGCATGGGTGTTTAGGACTTTAAGGAGGTGGTATTGAAAAATTGGACAGCATCATCAAAGTTCAGGTATTTTAGTGGAGTCCAGTTGCAGTTTTTTATGAAGTTGTCAAGGTTAAAGTTCACTTTATTACATACTTGCTGATAGGTAATGGGTTTAGCCTGATATATGTGTTTTTTGAGTAGGAAATTTGGGGTATGATCACTGAGGCTATCTGGTAGGCAGCCAACTGTGTATGAATGGGGGCTCTTGCTGACTAGTATCCAGTCAAGAGTAGAATGCTTGTTGGAATTCTTATTTATTCTGGTGGGTGTCTGGATAAGTTGGAACAAAACATGAAGATTTAGATGGTGGGCTGGATGGTGGTTGGAACAGGATAGCCAGTCTATATTAAAATCACCTAATATTATGGTTTCTTGTGGAAGGTGATGATTTACCCAGCTGAGGAGGTTTTCTAGTGGAGGGATATTGTTGCCAGGTGGGAAGTAGCATCCTATTATGTTAATGGTCTTGTCTTGGTTTACTTTTAGGTTGGTATAGATTATTTTTTCTTTGTCAATTAGGGGGGCTGATAAGTTTAGGATGTGAATATTAAGATTCTGTTTATACATTACAGCTACACCACCCCCTTTTTTGTGCAACCAATTTTGCCTTAGGATATTGTAGCCTGAAGGGAGAATTTGCTCACTGGTAATGTGAGGTTTGAGCCAGGTTTCTGTTAGGATGATAATATCAAGGCAGTATAAGTCTATGGTAGCATGGAATTCTTGGATTTTATTGGTTATACTTCTGATATTTAGGCTTAAGGTAAGGAGGTCAGTTGGTTTCCTGTTGGATGTAATTTGAGAGTGGGTGAGGTTTTTAGGCTGACTATCAGTGGAGGAGTTGTGGGGTCCAGGGTTGGGGTGGATGTCCCCACTGAGGGCAAGTATTGTTATGGCTGAGGATGTTAGTTTTAGTAATGAGAGAATTAGTTTAAGTTTTGGGGTAGCTTTTTGTTTGGGTGAAGTGGGTGATAGATAAATTAGGTTGAGGGATAGTTTGTAAGACATAGGAATGCTTTTTGTTTGTGTGGTGGAGGTGATAGCTTAAGTGGGTTGTGCATTGGGGTGTATTTATTGTGAGAGGTGTATGAGTAGTGTGATGGTGTGACATGAGGGGTGGTGACTGTAGTTGTGCAGTGGAAGTTGTTTGGTGGGGGTATAAAGGTAATTTGGTAAGATGAAATGTGTGCAAGAAGAGTGCATGTGAGGAGTATAGGCAGTGTGTATTGGATCATGGTACGCAAGATGGGAGGTTACTGGTAGGCTGAAGGTGTGGTTAGAGTTGGTGTTGCAGGTATGGTTGGTTGTGACTGTAATGGGAGGGACGTTTGGCAAGAATAAGTGTATGTGTGCGGGGGGCAGGGAGGGGAGCGAAGCGAGCGGAGCAGGCAGAAACTATTTATTATACATATCAGAGGGAACCAGTCAATAGGCTAAATACAACTCACACGTGTCACAATTATAGTAGAGGCTTAGGCAGATGATGGTATAAAAAAATGACCTGTGTCTTTAGAATTAAACTGCTGAGTTAGAGTACACTAGCAATGGGACACAGGCTGTAAAGGAAAGGGGGGAGAGAGGTTGAGTGAACAGAAATGATCCTGAAAACCCTGAGGCAGTTTGCCAGACCACAGTAGAAACAATCAGTTAAAGTGTGTCTCAAGACAGTGGAGCAGTTAAGAGTAGCAATTCTTAGAGGTAAGAAGTGTATGCATCTAATAGCAACCTAACACATGCTGCTTTATTAGGTCTGCATAGTTTGCAGCTCTTGATATTAGCAGTTGTTAAAAAGAGAGAAGAATGGAGAGAGAAAGCTCAGGGGAGTCCAGCACTATGTGATTGAGTGAGTGAGCCACTTCACAAATAAGCACTAAAGTGTTTCACTATAGAAACTTGCCTAGTACAGCAGGAAAATTAATGAAACTAACAGGTCTCTTGCAGGTGAGATGAACACACTTGTATTTCTTGCCACAAGGAAGCTGCAAAGGGGTGAGAGATCCAGTTAAGCAGGGTTAAGTCGATAAGGGATAAGCTTATACCCCCCCCATATATGGGAGTGTGGGGGATAGGCTTGCCCCTGCAAAAAACACTCAAGTTAATTTTTTTGCCCTTCTATTTTCGGATATTATTTTTTTGTGGTTTTGATGTTCAGGGTTGAGCAATTCATAGTAGAACCCCTCCACAACCTTGAATAGGATGAAGTAAATAACTTGTGAATGAATGAATGAATGAATGAATGTATGAATGAATGAATGAATAAAAAAATAATATTCTTAACTCTCTTTACTGCTATTATATTTTATATACATTTAACTGGTTTTGTAGAATTCGCTTATACCTTATATGTGTTTATAATAGCTCTTTTTACTGTTATTAGACTTTGTACCCAAATTAACTACTATTGTAAAATTTGCTTATAGTCTCTATTTATTTTTAATATCCTTTAGCTATTTTTTAATTATGCCTCACTTCTATCACTGTATATCTTGTTATGTCATCTTGGTTCAGGTCATGGCTGAAAATTATTTTTTTGACCAGGCCTCTTGACAATTTAACAAAAAACTAGTAATAATAATAAAAATAAATTAAACTACATACAGAATATTGTCCTGCTGTGAACAGCTTTTATCAAAGCCTGTTCCAAACTTTAGACTGGTAGAATCGAAACAGGTTAATTAAAAACATATTTATTACTAGTGAAAGATAGTGTTCATCTCCACACAGTGCAGGGTATGCATTCTTTGTTATTTAAGCAAGTGACTAATTAGGAAACAGAGTTATGTTCAACTTTTAAGAGTAACTCATACTTTTTTAGGGAAGAATAGTAATACTTGTCACAAGAAACAATTTTTATACAACATGAAAATATACTTGAAAATATCAGAATAGCCAGGAAGATGGGTGTAAAGCAGAAAATGGAAGAAAATGAACACAGAAACTGTAAAATAAGCTGGAGAGATATTGGAGGGGAGTTAATAAAATATTGCTAACAGAATGGTGGGAAATCCTTTTCAGAAAATTATGCAATGTTGAACTAATGCACACTTATTTATTCATAAGAAATGTATAGCCAATAAAATAACAATGCACCAAGCAGCATAATTATATTTTTTATATAACAAATGGCAAATATTTGTTCTTGGACAATAAAAAACATGGCATCTGGCTTGAGAAAGTCTGGAAGTGTAGTATGAATGATACAGCAAGGAACAGTACAAACTGATGATCTAAAAACAATCAATCACAAACAACAACATTAAAGAGTAAGCCTCTCTGTCAGCGCAGCAACGGGATACCAGTTTCACAAATGGATTGTCTTTTTTGTGACTGGATGCTTAGAGCAGTGAGTTGAGGGAGATGTATGTACTCAAAGAGCTGACAGCCATGGTTCAAGTAAAGATCTGATGCCAGAAGGTAAGACAAGGTAAGGAAAATATGATTAACTGGGGCACGTTAATCTTCCTCTAGGTTTGGAGGAGAAAAATGGAACTTCAGGTGAAAACAAAAGTAGGGACCCTGCAGGCATAACAAGTACTTTGTGAAGTGAGCCGGTGAATGTCGGAGCACATTTCTTTCAGTCATCTAAGCCAGCAAATCAATAAGGTCACTCTTATGGGGGCAGGACTAACACTAGAGATGAGAGCGTACAAGGTCAATTTTAGTTAGCCAGACTTGTACATACAACACCCAACATGGGGGGTGGGACAGGACTAACACTAGAGGTGACAGCGTACAAGGTTAATTTTAGTTAGCCAGACTTGTACATACAACACCCAACATGGGGGGTGGGACAGGACTAACACTAGAGGTGACAGCGTACAAGGTTAATTTTAGTTAGCCAGACTTGTACATATAACACCCAACATGGTGTAGCTCAGCTTACTGCCACCTGGTATGTTGTTGCGCTATATGTATAACAAACCAATGCTTTACACATAATGTTTTTTCAGGTGGACTATACAATATTTATATGAGTGATTTGGTCCTCTACCTCTAATCTGTAAATATAGTATCTGTGAAGTTTTACCATCTGGGAAAAAAAGGCAAATATGGGATATGATTCCCTTTTCTCTAAGCTGAAATGACCTCAGAGGTAATTTATTTAAACAGTGGATGTGAAACCAGTGCCCCAGCATTAGGCTGCTTAGCTGAGGGATTCATAGTCATGAAAATGCTGTATTAATAATGGTCTTTTCTATGAATCCCAACCTGTGTCTTCAGTTCTCTGTACACATTGTCTTTTTTAGAACTGTTCCCTAATAATGTTGTCTATTATGTAGTCATTCCTCTTTTTGTAGCATTATGAAATCTTTTTATGAAATTTACTTGTTATTGTCCTTCTGATTCTGTTTAACTTTTCTCCACTTTAGTATCCTTACCATCTGTGATATATAGATTAATCAAAACCTGCCCTTTCATTACATTCATACATTTTTTTCTATATGCTCATGGATAGTTTATATTCTTATAGAATGCATATAAGAATTCTTAAAGAACACCATGTTCCCTAAATCTAATTTATCTAATCCCAGAGTATATTATCCTTCATATAAAATTATCTCAAAAGTGCGATATATAAACATGATTTTGCCATTTAGGGCTTTTTGTGGCAGTTGTATGTTGTTCATCTTTCTCATGGCACATGAAGTAAAATCTCACGGTACTTTCCTTAGGATGTATCACCTTAGCTCCTGTATTGTGCTTTTACAACTAATATTCTAGTCAAGGAAAATTCTACTTTTGGCTTTTTTTCATACTCAATGGGGCCATTATGTGATTGCATCTCTGTGGATTTAGGCTTACTCTCTCTTTTGTTACGTAAAACAGTGTAAAGCCATTTGCTTTTCAGGGTTAAGCCAGCCATGTTGTCAAAAGTTACGTGGGTACATTTCTAAGACCAAAAAAGAAGGGAATTTTATATCTCTATGTGTCAAACAATATCCACATACAACAGTAAAACTGCTTTTGCAGGAGGAGAGCCCACCTGTGCCCCTCCACCCCCTGTTAATTATTTATACCAACTCCAAGATCACACTATGGTGGGGAAAAGGGCAAATTTCTTGATCCCTACCGTAACACGATCTCAGTCAGAACAGTTTGACAGATTGAATTTTCGATCATATCATTTCGATCATATGACTTTCAATAATCTGTTCATTTGATCATTTGTTAGCAACTTGATTTGGGCAGCCCTGTGATGGTTTAAAGTCACATACAACTGGGAGAATTAATTTAAGCTATAAACAAAGATGCAGTGACACTAATGCAAAAAGAGTTCAGAGTCACAGAGTGGCATGTGTATATACCAGGGTTCAGCTATAAGACCACTGCTGTTCACTAGTGATAGACAACATTATCAAACAGGTCAGAGGGGACAGATCAACAAAGCTGCTGTATGCAGAAAATGTAACATTGCAGGCAGACTCTGAGCATGGATAGGAGAAAGGAATGCAAAACTGAAGGCACACGGGATAAAACAGAGTATAGAAAAGACAGTTGTAATTGCAGCAAATGGGAGAAATCAGAAAAACTGAAAATTGAGATAGAAAGGAAAATGGTGGAACAGGTTAACAGCTTTAAGTATCTGGGATGGGTGATTAAGGAGAAGGGCAATCTGAATGAGGAAGTCAAAGCTAGAATAAGAGGTGCTGCATCCAGCTGGCACAGAACGTAAGGCGTAGAAGAATGCCAAAGAACCTGAAAAGTAAGGTGTACAAAACAATGGTGCAACCACTGCAACCGTATGGTATAGAAACCTAGGCCATGAAGTCAGAGAAGTTTAGGAAGCTAGAGGTGATGGATATGAAGTGCATGAGATATGTGCTAGGATGCACACTGTGAGACATGAATGAATGAGGATATCACAGCAGAAGTAGCTCCAATTGCAGAGAAAGTTAAAGAGAAGAGATTACAGTGGTTCACGTACATGTGCAGGAAAGCTGAAGACAATCTGGCGAAGAAGATTTAGGGCAAAGGAAGATGGCAAAAGGAAACAAGGGCATCCATCAAAGAGATTGATGGTTTGTGTGAAAGTAGACCTGTGAAAGTCAGGAAAGACTGTTAAATTGGGTAGGAGAGTGGCATTGAATCGAGAGATATTGCAACAGTTGACAACACATTGACTTCATGAAGAAAATTAGAAAACTGGGATTCATGATGATGATGGTGATTGTATCAGTTGACATCAACTTTGGAGGCAGGTGGCTGCTTAAAACAATCATAAACAAATTTAGGCATTATTTACCTCATTTCTGCTTTTCATGATTGTTGGAATTGTAAAACTGGAGATCATGCCTGTTAAACTTGGTGGACTTCTTTGAGACAGTCACTAAAGCCCTAGACGAGGACAAATCTGTGCATATGGCCTACCGAGACTTAGCCAAGGCCTTTTACACAATGCCCCACTCAGACATCATTGATAAACTTAACCAGCTGGGTATCAACCCATATATTGTCAGGTGGGTTGCAAAGTGGCTCACTGATAGAACTCATACGGTCAAAATAGGGGACTCCACCTCCTCTAACAGACCTGTAACTAGTGGTGTTCCACAGGGATTGGTTCTCTGAACCCTACTGTTGGGGATCTACATCTCCAAAGTACAGGATAAAACTAAAGAACTGTGGCTGACAATGTTTGCTGATGACTGCAAACTGGGAGCAGTCATTGAAACTCCTAGTGATGTCAGCATCTTGCAAGAAGGTCTTACGCAGACTAATGACTGGTACCAAAGTCATGATCTTAAACTTAATGCAAAAAATGCATTATCATCCCCTTTTGAAAGGGTGATTTTCCTGCAAAGTACCACATCAATAGCAGTACCCTAAGCACACAGTCAGTGGTGAGAGATCTGGGCACACAGGTTGACAGCAACCCTAACTTCGATCACCATGTCTCCACAGTGATAAGAAGGGAATTTTATATTGCTCATCTCGTAAGTAAGGACGTTGCCTACAGAAAAAATTATGTTATAACTCCCATGTACTTTTTTCTCATCAATAATAGACTACAATGCTGCTTTGGTATGAGCCTTTCCAAACACCTGCAGCAATTGGAGAGAGAGCAGAAAGGTTCCTTACAAAAAAAAAATCATGGTCTTCAAGATCTGTTTTATGCAGACAGACTGAAATCATTGTCACTTTACTCTGTGTCATACAGACTGCTCAGAGACAACCTTTGTCTTGCATATAGAGTAATCTCTGACCCAGCTTTGATGGAAATGCTGCATATTCGCAAGTCAAATGGCATTTGGGTCACTCATTCAAAGGACCTTAACCTGGTATGTGACATCAACAGAACTTGCTAGAGAGACAGATTTGTCTCACAGAGGTTGCCCCACCTTTTAATCAAGCTTCTTACTCTTGTTAAACAAGGCCCCTCATTGGCTCTATTTAAGTTCAGTTTTGATGATTGGATGGGTCACTGGGAATTCACCCCAGGGGTTCCACCTGCATCCCTCTTGGACAGGGGAATAGGTGCTGATTTTAGTGTCTGCTTGAACCAGACACCCTTGGGAACATGGGTTGAACTTGGCTAGGCTTGTAAAGGCCCTGGGGCCATTAGCCTAGTAACCTCCTATAATTATATAATTCTATAATGAGAGGAAGTAGTCTACTATAGCTATGCAAACTGTTACTATTTCTAAAAAGCAGAACAACATAACCAAATGCAAAAGGTAGCGTAAACAAAAAGGTTTAGTGCAACGAAGACGGCAATGGGCATCGCTCTTGGATGTTACTAATAAAAATGTAAAGATATTTTCTCCATTGGGTGGGGCATGTCTGATCAAAGAGTACATCAGACATCTAATTTCTAATATCAAGGCTAGTCACTCAGTTGTATAAAAAATTGATCTAGGTGATTTGATCATATTGATTAACGTTACAAAAATGGGCATGGATATTTGCCAGTGATAAGTGGGGTTGAGGTCCTGATCTACTTTGACCTATACCAGGGACCTATGCTAAAAGTGAAAGGGTCTATGCAGCCCTATTGGCCAGTGTGTGCCCACCTTAAAGGCCATCAGCCTTGGATCAAAAAGCTACTGTCATCCAGTGTCTATTTGCCTAGACTGGATTACCTGGGATAGCTTTGTTGAGTGAAAGCTGGATGTAAAACCAATCAACCTGCCAAAGATGAACAAAGGATTACTACACTTAGTACAGGTTAACTTGGAAATGAATGACATGATGGTAACGAAGAAGAAGAAGCTAGACAAGCTCTGTATCAAGGAGACAAGACGGAAGGGGAGAGCAGCAAAGCCACCTGGCGTGGTATCCCAAGTCTACTATACATGAGAAGGAATGACTAGAAATAGGGTGAAAACTGTGATGAGGGAGAGGCTTACTCCAGTGTAAGGATAGGGTAGCATTCATAACCTCATTCTATGCCCCACCGCAGAGTTCTGAAAGTCAGAAAAAGAGTGCATTCAGGCAGCAGTTACAGGAACTACTACATATAGCAGGGCAGCATGGGTTTGTGTTGATAATGGGAACCTGAATGCACATATTGAGACAGACAGAACTGGATACAAGGACTCTCTGGGTCCACAAGCATGGGGATACAAGAATAAAGAAGATCTCATTCTATGATTCTCTTTCTTGAAAATGGCTTGACAATGGCTAACACATAGTCACAAGATTACATGTATGAGTGGCCAACATGCAACTCCAGTAGACTTCCTCCTAATACGGAAAGGGCATTCGGGTAGAAACAGCGATCGAAAATCATCCCCAGTGAAACAGTTGGCCCATAGCATAAACTTACTGGTTGCTACAATCAGCTACAAGTAGTAGTCAGAGAAGGCTCTAAGGTCTGGAAGTTGATTGGAGAGAAAGAGCAGTAGTTAAAGGCATTACGCAGGTGTCAAGCACCTCAAGAAAAGGAAACAGGTGGAACTGAAGAAGAATGGCAGCACCACAAAACAACATGTTTGAAGACTACAGAAGAGATATGCAGCCAAGCCAGGTATGGAAATAAGGTACATAAGGAAAGCTGGTGGTAGAATGCATAAGTCCAGGACATTATCAAAAAGAAGGAGTGCATGAAAAAGTAGGAAATTGAAAAGGAAAAGGAAACTAAGAAAGGAGTTGCAATAGCACAGAACAAGTCATAAGAGGAACTTACCTTCTGGAAAGTGATTCAGTAGATGGCACAAAGATACTGTATCAGGTTGCAAGACAAAGACAGAAAGACAAAGAATGTACTCAGACACCCTTCATAAGGGATGCCAGCAGCAACCTGCTCACCAGTCCACAGGACTTCAAAGGCAGGTGGACGGAGTACTTTCAGCATCGCCTGAATGAAGAAAATCCCACAGAAGCTGCACTGCCCCAGACATGACCTATGATGACAGAAAAGGAGGAGCCTAGTAAGGAAAATATAGTCAGGGAAAATAGCTGGCTCAAATGAGAGCACAGCAGATATGCTAAAGATGCTGGCTGTAACACAGGAGAAATGGCTCCTGAGGGTACTTACATCAGTGTGGAGAGAGAAAGGCATATCCCACATGACTGGAAAATAAACATAATAGTGACAGTGTTCAAGAACAAAGGGGACGTTCACAAATGTGGGCAGTATAGAGATGTCAAAATACTGCATGGAGGCGGTGATCCATAAACAAATATACTGAGTGGCAGAAAGTAACATGGGAGATGAGCAGTTCAGATTCAGATCAAGATGCAGCACAACTTACCTAATGTTTGCAGTGACTCAGATAGTTGAAAAGAAGCTAGAGATGAGGAAAAGTTCAACAGGCTATTATTACATTTGGAGAAAGTATATGACAAGGTCCCAAGAAAGCTGGCTTGGGAAGCCCTGCAGTAGTTCAAAGTCTCAGAAACACTAGTCGACTTAGCGCAAGCTATGTACAGGGAACAAATGACTCAAGTATGAACAGTGTTCAGTCTCATAGATGGGTTCCCAGTAGGAGTATGTGTGCATCAGGGTTTAGCTCTGATCCCACTACTGTTCATACTGGTCATTGACTGCATTAGCAAGTAGGTCAGAGGGGACAGATCAACAAAGTTGCTGTATGTAGATGATGTGGATTTACAGGCAGACTCTGAGCTAAAACTTCATCAAAGAATAGGGGGATGGAATGCAACACTGAAGGCACATGGGATGAAACTGAGTACAGATGAGACAGTTGTAATGGCAGCAAATGGGGAAATCAGAAGAAGCTGAGAACTGAGATAGAAGGAAATAAGTGGAACAATTAACAGCTTCATGTATCTAGGAGGGGTGCTTGAACAGAAGGGACGTCTGAACGAGGAGCTAAAATCAGAGGGGCTGCAGCCAACTGGCGCAGAGTGTCAGCTATAGTATATGACATAAGAATGCCAAAGAAGTTGAAAAGGTGTTTAAGACAGTGGTGTGACCAATATGACAGAAACCTGGGCAGTAAAGGCAGAACAGCTGAGGAAGCTAGAGGTGATGGAGATGAAGTGGTTGAAGTGGTAGGATGCACACTGTGGGACAGATTTAGAGATAAGGACATCTGAGCAGAAGGCAAAAGTAGCTTCAATTAAAGAAAATATCAAAGAGAACAGATTACAGTAGTTTGGGCAAGTGTGCAGAAAAGCAGAAGACAATCTGGTGAAGAACATGTGGGACAAGCAAGAAGAAGGCAAGAGGAAAGGGCGTGTCCAGCAAAGAGAAGTCTTGTGACAGTCAGGCACGAGTGTTGAAGAAGGCAGGAGAGTGGCATTGAATAGACAGACATGGTGACAGTAGACTTGACACCCTGGCCCCATGTAAAAATGGGAAGAAAGGGAATGATGATGAACTAAATGCAATTTATTGGTCAGCCCCTATTCACAAGATAATAAGAGGAAAAATACACAGAACCAGTTTACATGTATTCAAAAAAGGAAAGACTGAAAAATTCTAGGCTTAATCCACTATGGCCCAGGTACAAAGACAAACTGATTAATTCTTAGATAACAATACACAATCACATACCAATATGGATAACAAATTTTATTCCATAAACATAACAATTTCATCTTCTTTTATATACTTTCCACTGATAAGACATATTCACAATCCCACCCACCCTTTAAAAGAGTTAAAACATTGTCTAATACACTCATAGGTCAGTACTAGGCTAATTGGAATTTTGGGTTATTTTAAGCCTAGACAATTACCCATCTGAGAATCAAACCCTGCATGTTATACTTGTAATCTACCTTAACCATTATGACAAGCCCATTATTACTTAAAATAATTTTCTAAATGATCTGCATTCACAGCACCTCTTATCTTCCAGTTTGTAACACATGAACGATTTATAGTGTTAGTCATAACCCATCATACTTCAGAGACTGTCCCTTCATGAACATTTTTAAGAGGAGGTAGGTAATTCAAAAACCCAGAACTTCCAGAAAAGTGTCAGAGGGAAGCCAAAGTATCACTTTAACTTATTAAGAAGAAAGCGCCAACATCCTTGAATTTTAGGACAGCTCCAAGACCTATGCAGATTATCTGTCTCCAATTGTTTACATCTCCAGCAAACTCAAGCTTGAACTAGCCCCATTCTAGCCTGCCAATTTAGCATTAGGTATCATCTAATTAGCAATCTTAACTGCTGCTCATTATATTTGGGTCAGCTTCTCAATTGGAATGACGCTTCCCAAATCTGATTCCTTTTCTAAATCTCCTGATGTTTTAGTGTCTTTACTGTTATCTCCCATAAGTCCGTATGTATTAGTCTTGGCCTACCCTTCTATATACTGTTCTATTTATCCCAAGAAAAGACATTATTATTATTTGTCAGATGGTAGATATGTTTAAGACATATTTGTCTTAATTGCTCTTAGACAAACCACTCTTCTTTGGGGTAAATCAAATTCCTTCCTAAGGGTTTTAAAACTCTTTAAGAGAGTGCCTGCTGATATATAAGAAAGCACTGTGCAACAAAGAATTCTCCTACCTGGCCATAGATATGTGGACATGATATTTATTTCTTTAGGAATTTCAGGATGGACACAGATAACATCTGATGGGCCTTTTCCCCATACAAAATCCCCTAATCATATCCCCTCTGCATTGTGATTTGCTAGGTATTCACTAGGCATTCCAAAAGGACCCCCATGAGATTGTATTTCAGCTTTTAAAGTAATACCTTTGCAAGCTGTCTCATCATCTGATGTACCTTAAAGGCTAATGTATAGCAGGACAGATTGAGGAGACTTAACTTCCCACCCATAAAAGTAGATGATATTAGCTAGTTTTACATAAAATCTCTTTCCTCCCTTTCCCAGGACTCCATCTTCAATAAGACCATGGAGATGTTATAGGAGGGGATAATTTGGGGGAAGAGGAATACTTCTCACCAAAAATAAAATGTACTTACATACCATAATGTTCACTGCTCTAGCCTTTCAAAAAAGCAATTACTAGAAAACAGAAATCAAAATATATTCCAGCAATAACTGAAGTACTGAATATTATAAAGAAGAAAACAGAACACGAGCTGGGATTTTTAGTAAACAGAAGAAGCAAATTAAATAAAAATAAATTGAATATTGTGAAAACAATACATACCAGATAACAATCAGCAGGAGGAGTGAAGTTTAAGGGAAGAAAGAGATGAGCAATTTCTATAATGTTGGGAGTAAATGAAAGTCAAGAAAAAAATGTGTAATGCATCAAGCTAATGAAAAAGTATATTATTGTTTTCTTTTCAGTAACTTTATGTGTACTCAAGACAAAGATGATTTGTGGTTTTAAATATATGATTTTAAATACTTGCTATTTGGCATAACAGCCTATCAATGAATTCAATGATATGCTGCAAATGATTTATTTTCACTAGCTATTTTTTTTAATCTAATAGTTCTAATTTTCACAGTCTTGCACTTTTATAGCAATAATTGCTAAACATTGATAGTGATTGTTTTAAAGCAGCTCTATTAGTTCTAATGACAGGATTATGCATTATGTGATTAAAACTGTCATATTGATGAAATATGTATACATTGCCCATTGCAGGTATGAAGAACGCTATTCATCCTTAGTAACATAGGCTCACTTGGTACTATTTTTAAGTTCCAGAAATAATTACTTTTTCTAGCTCTTGCATAATATTATTTCCACTGCCTCAGATTGCATACAGACTTATAGGGCATGTATTTTTTATAGTAAAATATATTGCATTGGGCCAAGCATGCCTGAATTTATTCTGATGGTGTGTTAAAGGTATTTGACAGGGTAGAAAGCATAAGCATTTCAAGAAGGAGTAAAGGTTATTGGAAAAAAGAATGTTTTGTTATCATTATTATTTTTTGTTATTATTATTATTATTATTATCATTATAATTATTATGACACTTATTTCTGGGGTCATTATGCTGGTCTCACTATTGTATTACCTCTGTCTAGTGTGCTTATTACATCTTTGTTTTCATAGCCACATTGCTAATAGGACAATAAAGCTAGGAGGAGATATACATCGCAATCCTACAGTCATTCATTTATTTATTTAACATTTGTTAACTGGGAAAGTCTGACTTGGAACAAAGCCAATGTTCAGCAGAGGCTGGGGGGAAATGCTCCAGATGCATGTCTTTGAACATGGGAGGAAAGCACCCAGAGGAAACCCACACGAATGCTGGCAGAATGTGCAGACTCAGCACAGAAGGCACTCCAGCTGAGAATTAAACTGGATAACCTCTTCCTGTGAGGTGACAACACTACTGATCCACCACTGCACCATTCATCTAACCCCAGACCAAACCAAACCAACCCCCATACATCCTGAAACAGCAGCAGGCTACTTCTACAACCACCTAGTTCTTAAAATTCTACACAGTAACCTAAGAACCCTATATGACAACAAAATAATATAAGTCCTTACCTGTATAGTCCACTTCTCCCCGATCTCTTCATTGACACAAAAACCTGGTAAAAGCTATTAGCCAATTATACAGAAATACTCTCACCAGTTTATAACATACTCAGACTAGATAGAATCAACAAAAAGCAGGTGGAATTGCTATTTTCTACAAAAGTGTTTTACATTTGCCCACTTAACATGATAATATACGTACTTTAAACAATGTTGAACTTCTCATCTCACCCTTCAAACTGAAAACTCACAAATCTGTATTATAGATCTATACATACCACCTGGTAACAACATTCCCATGCTGGAAGAGAGCTTCCTGGATGACTGGTCAACATAAAACCGGAAACCATCTTGCCAGGAGACGTTAACATAGGCTGGCAAAAGACAGCCCTAGAAAACCCAGCAAATTCAGTTCAGTTATAAAGCTTCTCTCAAATGATCAAGACTCCAGCTAGAATTAAAAAGACTACATTTAAAGAATCCATCTTAGAAAGGATATTAACATCAACCTCAAACAATGTTTACACAAGTGGCACTCCACCCAATAGCCCAAGTGACCACCAGCTAAACTACATAATCAGAGTCCATTGAACATGTGGGAGAAACAGACAAATGCAGGTTTTGTAAAACAGAACTGGAAACACTTGCACACCTCATTACTGGTTGTGACATATTAATGGCAGAAGGACTGTATACTGAAAGGTATAATAATGTGGCAAGACTGCTGCACTTGGGATTGTGCAAACATCATGGGATTAAAGTGGCTGAAAAACACTGAAAACATGAGCCACAAAGCATTGTAGAAAATTATGAAGTTTAGAGCACATGGGATCATCCATTACCAACAGTTTAAAAGATAAATGCTAGTAAACTGGATATAGTGGTCCATGAAAAGAAGACCAAAGTAGCATTGATCATTGAAATCATCACACCCAGTGACTACAATGTCTTGCATACAGACAGACATGAAGTCATAAAATATCAGGATTTGCAAGCAGAAATGAGAGCAAAATGGAAGAAAGATACCCATACAGTTCCAACAGTAGTAGGAGCAACAGATGTTATAAAAAAGAATCTACAGTCATATTTAGATATATTACCAATGCATGTAACCCCCATACAAATTGCAGGAGTCATTACTGGACACATTGCAGGTGCTGCAGAGAGCACTTCTGGCTGACATCAAAGATTAAAACAATACTAATTTCATGAACTTCAGTCATACTTTGACTTAGGAATGGTGTCCATTCCCATTGGGTCTATATTAAATTATCGAATGGCACAAATGTCGAACAGCTGAAATATCGAAAGTGCCGTTCACATTACTTGTTTTTGTGGGAGGCTGTGCCCCCCACCCCCTGCCAATTATATATACCAACTCTGAGATCACACTACAGTGAGGAAAGGGCAAAATTTCCGATCTTCACTGCACCCCAATCCCAGAAACCAGAACTCTGTGAACGGCACTTTCGATAATCCAGCCTTTCAACATTCATGCCGTTCAATAATTTAATATAGACCCTTTACATCATGGTATTAGAAACCCAAAATAATTGGAGAAATTAAAAAAGTCAGATACCCCAAACTTCCCCACAAGGTTCATCTCTATTACAGAGAAAACCTTAGTAACTTCAGTAAAGATACACTTACTTTCAGACTCCTCCAAATCAGCTGGACTCCACTTAAAGCTCTTTCACTTTTGCTGCAGTAGTAGAAACATGTAATACAATATTTCTTACTATCCTGTCAAAGCAAGCACCATTATGAACCAAAAGAGCTAAAAACAAACCAGGTCCTTGGTTAACTAAAAAAACAAAGCGACTCATGCAACTTAGAGATAAAGCCTGGAAGTTATGGCCACACACTAAGACTGAAACATCCCTGCAACAATATAGGCAGTTAAGGAACTGCACCAAACAATGCATAAAACAGGACAAAAAGCTTATTGTAGGAGTAGCCAAAATTCACCATAAAACAATAAAAAAAAATCTCTAGAAATCCGTAAATATT
This sequence comes from Protopterus annectens, assembly GCF_019279795.1. Lineage (NCBI taxonomy): Eukaryota > Metazoa > Chordata > Ceratodontiformes > Protopteridae > Protopterus > Protopterus annectens. Next base: position 1,192,389,149 of record NC_056744.1, read on the forward strand.
TTGCTCAGTCCTAGAAAATCAACACAACTCAGACCATTCGGAGCCAATACCTCCGAAAGCATTATTTTACAGTTCAACTCACATTTTATAACTTCAGTAACCACCTTCCTATAAGACAAAATTCTACACATCCAGCCATGCCTCATCATTCACTGAAGCCACAACAGACCTTCACACTCATTCCAGTGCCAATGTCTACAATTAAAAAATGCTTACATACACTTACGACAGCCTGTACCTGACCAACTTCCATACGAATACCTCAAATTCACTGCAGATAGCCTTGCATAGCCTGTCTCAATTCTAATACACTGCTCTATCCAAGAAAAATAAGTCCCCATCTATAGAAAAAATCCTATATAATACCCCTCCATAAAGGCGGCTGATCAGTGAGCTCGCAAATTGTATACCAATCACCATTCTCTCACCCTTATCCAAAATATTGGGAGGATTTATTCACTCTCAACTCTCCTTATATATCACCTCAAATAATCTCCTCTCTGTCACAGCATGGTTTCAGAGCCAATTATAATAAAAGCACTGCCCTTCCAAGGTTCACAGATACAACAAATCACACTAGAAATTCAGGTCTTCTATCCTCAGCCCTATTTATGCATATATCCAAGGCATTTGACACAGTCAGTCATCAAATTCTCCTGATTAAACTCTATCCCTATAGGCTGTCACCCTCCTCACTTAACTGGTTTCCTAGTTACCTTATTACTAGGTCCCAAGCAGTGAAATGACAAGATGATTTCACCTCTTTCCTTTCCATTGGAGTCCAACATGGCTCCATCCTAGGACCACTACTGTTTAATTTATTCATCAATGACCTAAACATAGCAACCAAAGAGGCCACCATAGTGCAATGCTCAAATGATGCCATTATAATATGTGTTGCTAGGACACTACCCCTCCTACAAACACTCATCCAGAAATTCTTCTCCTCCATAGAAGCTTGACTTGTCAACTCTCAACTCTTTCTGAATCTAAAAAAAGCTAAACTACTACTGTTCACCATCAATTATCTCTCCTCCCAAAAAATACCTTTATTATACTGTCATCCAAGAAGACCAATATAGAACTGGTATCTCACACCAAACTACTATGACCATCTAAGATTTGGCCTCTATGTTCAGCAAACCATAAAGAAGACACACCAAAAGATAGGCTGCATCTATGGAGCAAAACACTACCTTGCTGACTGTGCTAGACAAAATATAGCCACTTCTTTTCAACTACCCTTCCTACTATATGCATATGCCTCTCCTATCCTAACCAGTCTCAACTCATATCTATCATTCAAACTAGAACAATGCTGTAATAAAATAGCCAGATTCACAACCAACCAAAAATATTGATACATCACAGACTCTCTCTAAAACAACTAAACTAGTTCAAACTGAATATTTCTCTGCTGTACTCAAAATTAATTACAGCCTTGAAACTATTGCACAACCCTGAAAAATTCCCATCTCTCCACTCCATCATTCAGCCTTACAGTACTAGAAGATCTCTATGCTCCACTGACAAATCATTAACCTCCATAATGAAACTTAACAACAATGCAGGATTCTCCATGTATTTACACAGTCTGCAACCTGAAAGGCTTGAAATGTCAACTGAAGCAACACCTGGCAGATAAATGGCTCTGCACCTGCACTAGTTTTTTTTTTTAACAAGGAACTAATAAAGTTATATGAATTCATGCCATAGCTCTCTGTTTCACAACACATGAAGTAGTATTATCACTATTACACCTTTGTCTGTCATCACATCTCCTTTACTTTCCTTGTGCCTACTTTCCTTCTTTCTTTATTTGGCTTGCTCTAACTCTTTCTCTTACGTTCATATGTCCAAGATTGTGAACAAGTCTTTATAGTCACACATATTCTTACATAACAACTGACAGTCTATGCATACCAATAATATTGCAATGCACATACCTCTCCGTATTAAAAAAATGATTCCCATGGGTTTTGTTATTCTTAATCAAAACTGTTTATAATTGATTTAATTGATGTCAAGGATGTCTTAATAATGGAACTGTTGCTTGTGAATGACAGTAACTGTAAATGATAAAACGATGCATATGATGTCTACGATGTCTGTCCACGATGTCTGCATAATGAAACTTTTCTGTCCAGGCCTCCACTGAGAAGGAACAATGCTTAGTCAGACAGATGCAAATGCAAATAAATAAATAAATAATAAATGCCTGACAGAAGACGCATGAAGACAGAAAGAAAGAAAGAAAGATTCTTGATGCTATTTCCTATTTATATAAGGTTGTATTCTCTTTAGTTTCTCTTTGGTAGTTTAGTCAAAGTGTCATTTATATGCTAATTTAATTATAACATTCTTAAATGTTAATAGTTTGTCACAGGGGGGTATGGACTTGTTCTATTAACTTCAGTCTCTGTTTTTACTGTAGACTATCTTGATGTTTACTAAATAATTCTATATGAACTGAGTACAGGGATTATCTCTACTTTTATGCAAGGTTGGAAGCTGGGCTTTGATTGAGCAGATGGGGAAAGATATCAGTGGTGTAAAGTGTTAAAATGATCTCCTTAAACTTTGGTGAGTCATCTTGCCTAATTAGACCATAAATAATCTTGGAGACAATTAAAAGTGAATGAGAAGATGAAATCTGTTTCCAGGAATACAGTTGAAATGTAAAGATTTAAGCAAGCTAAATGACAGAAATTACAGGTAACTGCTGCTGATCACAAACCAGGTGGTGGAAAATATGCAGCTTCATATTAGCTAAAAGGCATTTGCACATTTTGCCTGAGTCTGTAAGTATCAGCAATGTGCAATGTTGAGTGATATTGATAAGGAAACAATAAGCTAACCAGCTGGGTGTTGGAAATGGTAAAATGGATTGTGTTTGCTGCTTTCTTCAGAGAATTGTATAAACAATCAAGTTCTGGTTATGGAGAAATTCTGGGAGATTTTAATCTACAAAAAGGAAAAAAAGCCAGCAATGAAGGATGGTGAAAAGTCCCAAAGTTTATTGGAACCTAGACATCAAAAACATCCATACCGGTTTCGGCTTAACATAGCCTTCTTCAGTGGATAACACACACTCACAAAAATCCTCACTGCCCAGTATATATATATATATATATATATATATATATATATATATACCTAGGTCAATGACATCAGAACCAATGAAAACAAATAATTACTTAATGATTACATTTGGTCATTAAGACCAGGTGGAAACAAGGCTCCAAGCTTAATAATCCATTTCTTTTCTTTATAATTAAGCATCTCATGCCAATTCCGTTTGTCTTTACAAATTCCATTAATATGATCAATAATGACAAACTTGTAGGAAGCTGTCGTGTGTTTTAAACTATGTTTAAATAGAGCATTAGTGGGGCGTTTGTTCTTAATATCACTAAGGTGTTCACAAATTCTTAGACGAAAAGCCCTAGAAGTCTGCCCCACATAAAAAGCAGAACAGGTACAGGTCACCAAATATATGACCCATTCTGTACTGCAATTAGCCCAAAACTTAATACCAAAAATTATAGACATGTTTTTGCTAGTAAATTCACAGGTGTTAGAAATTCGGACACAAAAGGAACAATGACCACATGGGATACATCCCCAAACTGGTCCCCCTGTAAGAGATAACTGAACAGGGGCTATAGACTCAGACAAAGGTTTTTTATAGTGACCAAGCCTAGAACCTATAGTCCGTCCTCTTTTAAACGAGAAGGAACATCTATCCCTAAGAAAGGGAGCCAGTCTCTCCTCAGCCATTAAAACATTCCAATGCCTGTGAATAATATTCATGAAACCCTTTGAATTCCGTCCATATGTAGTGACCAGCCTAATAGGTTGTTTATCCACATCTAACTTTCTATCTTTATAGCACAATAAATCTTTTTGATTTAAATTCGATGCCCACCTCTTGGCCAAATTCACAGTCCCCGGACGATAACCTCTCTTTATAAATCTATGGGCAAGGTCATCTTGAGTATTTATATATGACTGTTGGTTCGAGCAGATCCTCCTGGCCCTTAGAAATTGGGATTTAGGTATATTCTGGATGATATGTTGGGGGTGGAAGCTGGAGGCATGTAGTAGGGAGTTATATTCAGGAAATTTTCTGAAAATTGTAGTGGATAAAGTATTATCCATATTTCTGTTGACTTCCACGTCCAGGAAAACAATCCTAGAACTATGGGAAGTCAGCTTGAAATCTATTCCCCATACATTACCATTAAGATAGTCTAAGAACTCCTGCAAATAGGGTTCATCAGCCTTCCACACCAACCAACAATCATCCAGATACCGACGCCAAATGTCCATCTCACACATATAAATGTTGTGGTTGGGATCATAAATTATGATCTCTTCAATATATGCCATAAAAAGATCTGCATAGATGGGTGCAAAAGATGCACCCATCGCTGTACCCTTGGTTTGCCAATAACATTTATTTTGAAAATAAAAAATATTGCTAGTTAACACATATTCAGTTAAGCAAACCAAGAAGGTATTAAATCCAGGTTTGTAAAACCCAGATTTGACCAACCAGTAGTCCAGAGCTTGCAGACCAGCCCAATGGGGGATATTAGTATAAAGAGAGGTGATATCCAGGGTACATAGTAGCCAATGTGACTCAAGTTGGGTATTATCAAGTATATCTAAAAATTGCGTAGTCTTGGATTCTAGCTCTAATGAGGGGGAGTAGTGGTTTTAGATGGTAAGTGAGATATTCTGATAATGGTTCAGTAAGAGACCCATGTCCAGAGACAATGGGTCAACCAGGTGGATGCATAGCCTGCTTATGGATCTTAGGCAACAAATAGAAATATTGTTTACTAGGAGAGGAGACCATAAGTTGTTCCTTTATGGTTTGAGTAATAATTCCTTCATCCATAGCTTTAGTCAAAAATTTTTCAATTTTCTGTTGAAAATGAGAAGATGGATCCAAGGGCATATATCTATAATATTCAGTATCGCCCAATTGTCTCAAAGCTTCCTGGTCATAATCAACCCTATCCCAAACCACCACAGCCCCTCCTTTGTCCGCTTGTGTAGCCACCAAGTTCTTATTATTGGACAGTTCCTCCAGACAAAATACTTCATCCATAGACAAATTATTGTATGATATAGGAAAATCCCTTAAATTACAGTGTAAATCCTTTAAAACATTTTTAAGGAAAACAACTACTAAATGTGTCATGGGTGGATTGAAAGTGGATTTCTTAAACCTAAATTCTTGGGATGTATCACTGGCCTGATCAGCAAAAAACAGTCTAAGATTCAGATCACATCTTGAGCAAAAGAAAATTCAGAAACAAAAAAACCTGGAACAAAGTTCAGGCCTTTATTCAATAACTTGACTTGTGTGTCGGTAAGTTCCTCAGAGGAAATATTGTGAACATTACAATAATTGGTCAGTGTGCTATCATCATTTTCAAAAGGGTCTCTAGATCTTGTTTGGGCTTGTTTGTTTCTATGTTTCCGCCCCCCTTGTCTAGATCTAGACCTAAAGGGTTTGGTAAATTTACTCTTTTAGCAATCGGTGAAACATCCGAATGGTTACCCTCAGATTCATATTCGGTGTTGGAAGAAGTGTCTTCCCCAGAAGTGAGGTTAGAATGAACCAAACTTTTCTTAAGAATGGAGTTGGGTCTCTTTCTTTTCGGAGTTGAAAACCTTTTATTACTATTATTATATCCCCCAGGTAATCTAAAAGATACATTCTTAGGGGTATCAAACGGTTTTCCCCTCTCATAATCACCTACATCCCTAAAAATTTTTTTAAGTTTCCTTTCCTTTAAACCAGCTTCCAATTTAGATAACTCCATAGTTAATTTTTTAACTTGTGAAGAAAACAAATCGCATGTTTCATACTTATTAGACTCCAAGCAAATAGCTTCGAGTTCTTTGACCCCTATTTGTACCCTACGTTCATAAAAATCAGCCAAAGCATCTACAAATTTGGAAGAAGCAGATTGTTGAATCTGACCCCATGCCTCTATCAATACATCATCAATATTAGATACCAACGGTTGTATCTTAATCCTGAGACCACGTGGGGTAATCTGTTTCCGTTGGTATGCCTTGAAAAGGCGTAGATGCCAGACATTCGTCCGGACCATTTTCATATTTTTATTCAGTTGACTAAAGAACATTTCACATTCAGTATTCAGATCCCCCTGATGTGTTTCAAGTACATGTCGGGAGCTACCAACCCCCAAACCAAAAACCGATAGGTCATCCAAATCTGAAGATAGACCTTGAATAAGAGGTGAGAGTGCCATCTTTGACCTAAAGGACCCGATAGTGCTAATAATAATAATAATAATAAAAATAATAATAAATCACACCCAAAAGATGTACAGCTGTAAAATGTGTGCACACCAAGACCCACACACCAATCTACTGCCACAATAGGAAGCAATAAAATGTCTGTAATTTAAAACAGAATCACAATGTAGAAACCTAAAGAAACCATAAACTATATATGGATCTCTAAACACAAAAATATAAACCAATATACCAATGCACAGATACTAATACAGCTACAGGGACACTGAATGGTCACCCTGCTGTGTGTCTGCGTATTTAACTGATTAATAAAGGCTATAAAAAATGCCAATATCAAAATGGTATCCAAATCTACTATAAAGGCCCAAGACTGTCATGAGAAAACAAATCTCAATAAGACCACATATCCAACGTAGTTAGCAGCTAAGCATTAGCATTTGAAAAATCCACAAATACTATAAGCAGCCCCACTTGTTATCAAAACAAACAATCCACATGCTGCATATTTGTCATCAAAGTGATCTCCTAACTAAAATGAGAAATCACAGAACTGGACCAAAAAGTTTAAATATAGCTTCCACCAAAGCAAGAAAACAAGTGCGCAGGTCTTATGCACATAACATAAATACAGCTGTAATCTACAAAGTACTAACTACAAAAAAGAAAAAAGAGAAAAAATGGTCCGTTAATGAACAAAGATGGTAGCTCAGCCCTATATCATCATGTTACATCACCTAGAGATGTATTGCCTGCAAAATCCAATAATACATAACAGCTTTATAGAAATATTTTAACAAACCCTCAAACTAGAAAACATTTCCTATTATATTCTAATATCCTATAGCATAAAAAACATAACAGCCCATCAAAAAATGAGAACATGAACCAAAAAATCAAAAAAACAAAAAATAGCTCTCATATCAAATTTGCCCTAATGGCTGTGAAAAGATGTTAAATGACATACACCAATTGAAACATCTCTGATATGTCTAACTAACATAGTTTGAAAAATTACCAGCCCACGAGCTGGCAAAAACAGCCACTATAAGCATAAATAATGAAAAATACAGATACAAACGTCGCTTTATAATATGCGACTATTGAAAATAAAATATTTTTTTTTTAATCTACCCCTTTATCATGAGGTAAATAGATTTACCAGGGGGAGACAGAATACTAGAAAACAACCCAACTGGAGCATTTATGTTTTATATGCATTGCCATTGGTTGTCATTAGGAGACACATACACCAATAATTCCTCCATATGGTTTTCACCAGAGATTTATTTTAGAGGAAGCAAATTTGATTTTTATATTAACGCCCAAAGAAATGTTTTCAAAAGATTATAGCCACTGAAGCTTATGAATGATCCACTTGTAATCATGACTTTATTGTAATGTTCTTAAAGTAGGAACAGAATGACAAAACATCACAATAGTGTAGATAGGGCAGCTACAAATAATGAGGCTCTGATTCCCACACAGAATTCGATAAGACAGCAAAGCAAACTATAGGATACCTGAGATTCAGAACAAGAAACAGATCTGCTTGCATGGATGAAATAAAGGTGCCTGCAAGGAGCACATTACAGCAGTGGAGGATAAAGAAAGAAAAGTAAGGGAGGAAACGAAACAGAATAAAGAAAGAGGCATTGTGAAGGTTTAGAGCAGGCTAGGCAATCCAAATTCTGCACGAAATTCTAATTATTTAGAGTAAATTAAGTTGATACCAGAGATAGCATCATTTCCATTTCTAAAACTAAAGTATAATTAATTTAGCAATGTAATGCTAGCAGTCAGTGATGAATATAATCCCAAATTTATAGACTGAAAACTTAAAGAAAGAACAATAAAATCGCGTATCTCGGTTAATAAGAATACAAAGTGGATAATGTCAATTCAGTCTCGGGTGTTCAGTTCAGCAACCCCTTGAATGTGAGCTCACAACATGAGAGGATGCTAAATTAAATCAATCCCAAAATGAACATTTGTGTTTCATTGCTGCATAAGAGGATTTGAGGAAAACGTCATAGTTTTAATTGAAGCACTGCATTGTAGTCTTACCATCAATGGAACAGAGCAGAGATGGAGATGACAGTGAAAAACACAACACAAGGCAGTCCACTTTCTCTGGGTCTTTTCATTTTATTAATGGAAGTATTATAAGCTAGGATAAAGGAAGCTTTGAAGGAAATGGAGAAGAAAGGACAGACAGGGGATAATTCCTCCTTTCTGCCAATAACTGTATATAGCTAAGAGAGAATATAGATGATGTTTGACTACCAGTTATGAATAGTTACAGACTTTGGACTCATTCTTTGATTTACCAATGCTTAAATCTAAGACAGTCTCAGTCAAGGTGGCAAAGGAAAAAGCCTAGCTCATACTGGGCCAATTAAGAAACCAGCTAGGGCTTAAAGAAGGACATATAAGTGAAGCAACTGTTTAGAAAAATCTTACTGATGTAATAGAAAAAGTATGAATTTTTTGCTACCATGTATTCAAAAATTCAACACACATTGGGAAAATATGAGTGTCTTAATGGCTCTCACAGCTGATAAATCATGTTACTTTTTTATTTTGTAAATTATAGTACATGGAGTAGATAAGACTCCATGCACTACGAAGAGTTATGACCATGCCGCACTGATTATAACCCGTTATTATGTGTTCTCAACTTGGATGCCAACATTCACCTCTCAAGCTTCGCTCTTGAGTTGAATTTCTTGACATACATGTGTCAAACACATAATAGCATGGATACTATCATGGACCTGATCATAACCCTCTATATTATTATTATTAGTAGTAGTACTAGTGTTAGTAGTAGTAGTATGTATAATATTAAACAGACATGATATAACCTTCACAAAACCAGGTTTAACAAAGTTAATGACATCACAGTTTATGAGGTCAGTTACAGTACATTCCATTTTGCAGATGAGGCTTGCAAGGCTGATAGGTTTGTAGTTACTTATGTTGGGCATTACCACAGCTGTCTGCCACTCATTAGGGCACTCATTAGTAGTTAAACATAAATTAAAGAGTTTGATGAGTGTGTCTGCAAGGGCAGGTTTAACACTATTACTTAATCAAACAAGTATATCATCAAATCCCATGGAGGAATTATTTTGGTCATGCTTAGCACTTTTTGTAATTGATCTTCAGAGATAATTGAGGGAATAAGGGATTCTGATATTTTGGGGCTTTGAATAGAAGTCTCACAGATAAAGGCGGCACTGAATTTGCTCAAAAGTATATTGGCAATGTCAGCTGGTACAGAACTGAGACATCCCACTATGAATAAGTTCTAAGAATTGTAGGGTATTGTTTCTTAATTTTCTAATACAGTTAATGGATTTCTTTTCTAGATCTGATAGTGTTTTTCTGTTTTTTTTTCCTGTAATGATTTCGGTATTGTCCTTGAGAAGATGGGTTAACATTTAATAAATAATTTAAAGGGTTTCTTTATTTTGCTGTACAGTTTATTTATGGTAGTGGACTACCTTGGTGGCTTGTTTTTGAATTTCCCATGATGCTTGGTTCTGGTAGAGAATGCAAGCTCTATGCATTTTTCTAAATGGGTGTAGAATTCTGTAGTGAAACTTTGAGCTGTATTATGAACTAGAGGTGCAGTTAAAAGTGAATTTTATGCAGCAGGTTGAGGATGGCATGTTTGCAACACTTTACATTCAGTGTAGTTTCCTGCAGGAGCTTTTTAAATTTTAAAGGAGAAGTTCACAAGTTTACTGTCAGGCTTCTCTGATAAAGGAGGTAGCACAGCAAAATTGCAAGAGGTGTCATATCTGTAAGATCAAGAATGTTATGCCCTTTAGTGAGTTTATTTACCAGCTGCTCAAGGGCATTTTTGTTTATTAAGTGTAGGAATTTTTGAACATATCCTACATTACTGGTAAAGTTGTCCCAGTTTATTGAAGCATGGCTAAAGTTACCCAAAATAAGTGGTCTTTGCTAATAGGGAAATCCTTTAGAACACTGAGGAATTGTAAATGGTCATCAGAGGAAAAAGAAAGTGTTTTGTTACAAGCTATTAGTGGATAATTAATCCTAACCAGAATAACATGTATTTCAATGAGTTCAGTTTGTGATTCTCTAGCGATCTTTCAGGAGGTAATATTTGCAATGACCAATATGGAGACTCTACCACAGTTGAAATTAGGCCTGCAAACATGAAAAATGCAAAGCTCTGGTATAGAAAGAGTGCTCTCTTTACATGTAACCAAGTTCTAGTGAATATGCAGACAGATATTTTACAAATGCAGGAGTGTCTCAAGATCAGGCAGTTTATTGTTTATACTTCTGGTATTCAAAAGAGACACCTTAATGCAATCAAGTCTTTGAACTTACATGTTAGTTACATTGGAATTTTACAACCACGGCTTTAGCCAGTTTGCAAAAGCCCTAAAATGAGAGGTGCAAACCTTTCTTAGCAAAGCAAGCTGAACTGTAAAGCATCTCATCACATGCCAACACATACTGAATCCTCCTGGGATTACATCACTATTTAGCCAATTATTAATGCCCATTATGGAGAGAGAGTTGTATAATTTATGATTATTAAGGCTTAGGTTTAGCCATTATTTACCTACAGAATAAATTAATAAATTATTATGATGTTTAAATTTTTTCTACCTTCCTTGTTTCAAGATGAGCCTTAATTTGTTTTGCAAATTGCCCAACTTATTTTTCAAAATATAACAATCTATACTCTTCTCTCTTAATTAATCTCTTAATCTGCAAAATGTGATACATTCAACAACATCCTCCATATTTTCAAATAATTATATATATTTTTTTCTTTTACTCTTCCCCATTTTCTAATTTAATTTTCTTTACATACCTGTGTCTTGGACCAAAAATTAGTAATGACTAGGTAAAATGATGCTGTGCTAAGCCAGCTCAGTGGCATAGAGGAGGCCAGGATGCAGGTCATCCAAGTTTAACTAATTGGCTCAGGCACCTGCTGAAATTGACAGGAGAGGATGGAACTGAGCAGCCGCCACTGCTGGCTCACTCATACTAGAGAAGGCACCATCTCTGGCTCTCCTCGTGGAGAAGGAGCTTGACATCATGTGCTGCTTGTGTTGTTGATGCACATAAGCTGAGACTACATTCCTGGCTTACAGCATAGAACTGAAGTTCAGTGAACCACCACATAGGGAAGACAATCCATTGGGGAGACTAAGCCAACCCAATACACTGTGCACTGGCCCACCGCCTATTCCATACACCTGCCATGGTGGAGGATTAATGAGCTAATATAGAATTCTTGCCCAGTCCAGCTGAGTTATGCTTGGCTCTTGTTCTTCAATGGAATGAGTGGATTAAGTGGGTGAAGTTTGTGTAACCATTGAGGAGATCTATAAGAAAAATAAAAACAGAAAAAGAAAAAAGAAGGATGCAGTATTGCCATCTGTGCCATGGAGAATAGGGCAGCGCATCTGTAACAAATACCACCATAGTTAACTGGAGTTTTGTAAATAAATATGTGTCATTTGACAATCACACTGACTTGTACATATGCTTGTATTAAAAATGTATCAACAGTGTTATTATAACTCATTAAAAATATATGTTTAAACAAAGAATTCTGGAAGGGAAGAGTGGAAGTTTTTGAAATTGTTCTATAATTTTCAAATACTGCAACAGATCTTAGCAAAGCTCTGACTGTGTATTGTACCAGAGTCAGGTGATTAAATGTGATGTTGTTCTATAACCAGCACTGAGAGGATGGAACTCTCACAGCAGTTTGTTTTGTTTTGTTTTCTTTGGAAAAGATCTATGACAGTTATCACATTCAATTAGTTAGTTTGAAGATCATCACCTTGCCTTGTGTAAGTAAGCATCTCAGCATCTCTTCTTGCCTTGCTGAATTAAATTAGCTATAGAACAATTATTCTTTAGACAATCAGGAAATACAGTGAGATTAGATAAGTATTGTTTTCTGCATCTGTTTTAATCTGTCCAACTGTGTTATTTTTATTTCTGCTGTGAATAAATCTCTGGTGTTTATTGAACATGTATTCTATTTTATTATTTATTATTAAATATTTTTATACCTTTCATTGCGGCTGGTCTTTTAGAGATTAGTTTTAATATCTTGAGAGTACTTGCACTTATTTTAGTGACACCTTAGCTACTCCAAACAGCCTTGGTTATACTCTACCATTTATATTAGTAGTAATTTTACTCAGTATAACTGGATAGCCTTGTAAGAGCCTTAGCATAGTTGACTGGTGGCAGCATGCTTACCTTGTAGTCTGGGCAGAAGGGGTAAAGCTAATAAATCTTTACCAGCCTTTCCCAGGAGTATGTGTGTGTGTTTGTGTGTGTGTGTGTGTGTGTGTGTGTGTGTGTGTGTGTGTGTGTGTGTGTGTGTGTGTGTGTGTGTGTGTCTGTGAAGATCAAATACCCAGGTGTGGGTGTGCCAGCTACTTGAAACTGGGGCACAGTGCTCCAAAGTGAGTCTTGTTTGAGATTAGGAGAAACAGAGAGTCCAGTCCCATGTCTGGAACATGTTCCATGTGTACTCTTGGGATAAATTGTACTTGTTGCAGAGAGCTGGTTCCTGTTGATCCACCTACTCTTCCTCAGCCAGTCTTGCCACTGGGCTCCAGCATGTCTGGGACCCAAGCCGGTGCTTCCCCCTCTGCTTTCCCTGCACCAGCTTCAGGTGGGAGTGCCTCAGGGGACGGGGTCCATCCCCACTGGGAGCGGGGGTGGATGGAGGTTGTCACCCTGGATCAGCTACTAGCTATGGTGCACAGGATTGTTCATAGGAGCTATAAACAGTGCCTGTGCCAGATTGAGGGCTGACGCGACAACCTGGTGGGGCCTAGTGGCCCAGGCACCCAGCCTCCAGCACAGCCACCTTCAGGACAATGAAGGAGCAGTGCCAAGGTCCCATGGGTGCAGATCTCAGTCATGATGCTGCCATCTGGAAGCACATGCACCTCAGATTCCACAGCACCCTCTCCGTCCAAGGTGTTTACCCCCTCATGTGTCACACACTGCCCCTGTCAGCTGTCTTGTATGTCTTGTCTGTCTGCAAATGAAACCTCTCCTACCCAGCTTACCTCCCCATATGTACCTACATCCCTCCCCACAACATTCCACTCTCTCCTTAAAAAAAAGTGGGCATCTGCTCCACAAAAAAATATATCGACCCATACATAGTTCTCCATTTAACACCCATGTCCACCAGACACATCTAATTATTACATTAATTAATGAACACACTTCTATTGCCCTCACCCCTCTCTCTGGGGCGTGAGGCTCTAAATTTCAAATTCTGCAAAACCCACACAGCTATTGTTGTACAAGAAATTTAAAGGTATAGTCCTTTCCTACATTCTTCCTGCACAACCCTACCAGCCTTTCTGTATGTTTTTTCCCCTGCTTGCCCCCATTTCACCACTGTCCTATCATGCCCTTTTTCTTTTCTTTAATAATTTTAGCATGGGTTTAAGTGGAACTAAGTGGTGTGCCACGATGCCATGCATCACGTAAACCCACACAAACCCACTTAGCACTTAAAAATGCCTTAATGCTCTTATGTGTTTCTTACAGTGTTAGGCAGATCAGCAAAATAATCACCCCTTACACATGTCAAACCCAGGCCCCTATGAACTACAGCATTGTGCATTAGCCCACTAGGCCCCTCTGTTCTGAATTAAAACAGGTGTTTCCAGCCAAATGTACTGATTGCCACAGACAAACTGAAAGTACATATAATGGGAAAAATTGGTATGTACCTGGGACTGTGATGCAAACACTACACCAGGACATAGCCAAATAAGTAATAATGGATGTATGTCAGGCCTGGGATAACAGGCATACCTGTCAACTGTACAGATTGTTGCAGAATGTCCACAGTTTTGCCCACTATTTTTGGCCTGGGTTTCATAACATTGTGTCTTTCTGGCAAAGTACTGGCAAGTCATCAAAGGTTGAGGTGAGGAAATGAAAGACATTTGAGTGTTACACTTCATACCCTTTAGGAAACACATGCTAATGCAAATCCTGTTATTCTGTTAACATTCTACATTTGTAGGAGCAATATGTAAAGATTGTCTCTAGTTTTGGGCATTTGCCCTACTTGTATGTATGACTTTGTCCAGAGTTCTTGCTCTAACAGGTTGGGAGTTATGATAGCAGGTAACTATGTCCATTCATCAGCAACATCTGTAAACATACCTGCTAAAGCAGCAATGGCAAAGTACATATGTGTACAACTAGGATCTTGATGCACAACAACTGCCTCTGAAAGCCATGCTCATAATAATGGATGCATACAATGTATGTCATAGACTGTATGCATGCACATATATCTTGCAAATACACCTACTGCAGCATTGACTCAGTAGCTCAGTTTGTTAAATGCCTTGTATACAGTCCGTGTTTAGCAACCACAGTCCTGGGTTCAAAGTCTGTGTGCTGCACTTCGATTACATTCTTGTAACTGCAGCAAATAATGACTGAGTCATGCAATTTTAACCCACTCAGGTTGTTGCTACTGAATTAACTGTTACCCATGTTTGCAAGTCAAAGTCCTGTAGGTAGAGACACACTGCACATATTTGTATTGCATAACTATATGTCGCCTACTACTCTGTGATTTGCACTGTAATATAACAGATGTACCTTAAGCACATCCCTCAAGTGGACTGTAAAGGGTACCCTCACCTTGGCTTGGCTGTAATGACAGAGTTGACACCACTGCCTCATTTACACATACAGCTTGTCCTCCAATGTCTTCACACTCCCCCCTATGTGTCCTAGGCTGCAGCAGTATGCAGCTGTATGTTAAGCTACCTGCTACAGACCTACCATACCTCACAGCCCAAGAACAAGGGAATCCAGAAAAAACATACATAAAAGGGAGTCAAAGGTCCAGCAACAGGGACATGTTGCACAGTTTGCCCCTACAAATATAGTGAGCTGATACAATAGCAGCTACTGCATCAGCATGCATATTCTTTTTTTTTAAACATTTTTATTGATTTTTCATGAAATAAAATACAAGAAATATGATATATAAATATGCACAATACATGTCTTAAAACATCATAAAATGGAACAATAACTATTTACAATGTCCATAACAGATATAATGTCATTTTTGTGATTACATTTTATCTAGCAGTTTTTCAAGCTTCAAACAAGTTCATTTCTTAAGTGCTATCCTAGGAGTTCTTTCTGAAATAGTTTGCACCTCCCTACTACATACAAATTTAGCTAATAGTAATAAAATCTGTAAATGATGGGAATTTTTTACACTTCCAATTTGACATAATGATTTTTCTTGCAATTGCAAGCAGGACCAAAGAAGGTGCACCTGTATTTTGGGGATATGTGTTGGTATCAGTGCATTAAACAATAATAATGAGTCAGATACTTCACACTTGTCTGACCACAATGCTTTTATGACATTTCTGAACTACATCCAGAATGGAGTTACTATTTTACATGTAAGAAACATGTGTACCCAATCTGCACAAAGTATTTCCTCACATCTCCAACATTTATTAAGATTATTTTTTTATATCAAGTCCATCTTATATGGGGTAATAAAGTTCCTATGGATGTATTTCCAAGTGAAGATTTTTCAAGAAGGGGATGACATGGTGCTACTAATTGATTTAAGCACTAATTCTTTATCACTATCTGAAAAAGGTGATTTGTTTATTCTCTCTGTAAAATTCCATAAGGAGTCTTCTGGGATTTGCATATTGGTTCTTAAAGATTTATATATATACTTGACAACGATAGAATACTATTAATGTGCAAAGTGTTTATGTCACAAAGAAGAGAAAGTATTTTAGGTAAAGGTGTTGTGCTAGTGATATGACATATTTTGAATTCATTAACTATGTATTCTCTAAGTATTTGTATGTTCAACCAGTTGTTATGCTTTATTTTATACCTGGCCATAAGAGAACATGGTTCATGGATATTATTATTGCAGAGAAACTGGTGCCAGAAAACAAAGACATTTTCTTCCATTACTTTTATTTTAGATAAGTTGAAAGAGTCCAGACATGTCTTCATGTATGCTATGGGAAATATTAAAAATATTAAGATTTTTGGCATATGATTTTTGTTTATTATCTTTTCAAAATTATCTAATATATAATTAGTGAAAAGAGAATTTTTTTTGTTCTTATTAGTATTGTAGAAATGTTCTTTGACAACAAGGAAGATTTTTTTATTTTCTGAGAACATATTATTGTCAATATTTGTGTCTATGTCAGATAATAAGATACTTACATGAAGATTTTTCCAATTAGAATTATTTGGAGTTTAACCATTGGCTCATCACATTAAGTATGGTCGATTCCACATAAAGTTCTAAATTTGGGAATGCTATTCCCCCATCTTTCCAGCTTCTTTAGAGCCAAGCATGGCTGATTCTTGGCTTTTGAGGAAACCATAGGAAATTTATTAACATAGAATTTAGTTGCTTCATTAACTTTTTGGATGGGGAGGCAATTAATGTTTGGAAGTAGAACAAAATTTGGGGTAATATGAGCATTTTTATTAATGACAGTCTCTCTTCTATTGTGAAATACATTTTATTCAATTTATTTAAAAATTCCTTAACTGTGGATAATAGGTATTTGTAATTTGTTTTCAAAGTATTATTCCAGTTTGACTTTATGTATATTCCTAAGTACTTAATGGTGTCATTTGCCCAGTTAAAATTGTTGTGTTTTCTTAGTAAAGTGTTTATTTTTTTTATTTATTAATAATGTTTCTGTTTTGGTGTGATTAAAGCTTAGGCATGGAACCCCTTCAAAAACTTGCAGGGATTTTGTTATATGATCTATAGAGTAATCTATATTTCCAATTAGTATGACATCGTCCACAAAAAGTTGTATTTTAGAAATGTAGCTTGGACTAACAGAATTATCTTTCAGAATTGAGAGAGCCCACAGGTCCGTCATATACATCTGCATCAAAAAATTCAACAGCTGTGAGATCCATCATTGTCAAATTCCTATCTACACAAGACAATGACTTAATATTAAGAGCTGCATGGTCAGGAAATCCAGTCCAAGTCGATGGGAAAATATAAGATTTGACAATGATTACACTTCCACTGTGATCACAAAGAGAAAAGCATATGTCCCACTTATTAAAGACTTAAAAAAGCCAACATTAAAGCCCAGATAATGTTTCCAGCCAGAATCAAAATTACCCTCTTGGATGGTCAAAAAATATTCAATTCTCTTGAAGAAGCATCAGCCTTCATGAGGAAAAGCAACTTGCTTGAGAAAGTAGAAGAAATGGACCTTTCTTTGCCCAGTCTAAAAAGACAAGCTGCTAATGGTAAAATAACTACAGCTGACAAATCTAGTAAGAAGCTTAAGGGGAAATAGTATAAAAAACATAACTCTCAAAACTTATTAACAAACAATACGTCTGAAAACACAGGATACAAATGGAATCATAAGCTACAAACTTTATACTTATTTAGCATGCATATTCTGATGGGTATGATGTCTAACACTCACAAGTCTCTCCCCCCTTACTGACCTCAACTCACAATGTTTAACACTGAATTGCCAGATAATCGCAATGCTGTGGGACAATGGCCAAACATAGTATGCAAATCTGTTGACATACCTTATAAATCAAAAAGAGTGGGCAGCATTTGTACCTACCCTCTGCAATGCTGTAGTCTCCACACCTCACAAATGTCAATCTCAAAGACTAGGAAAGAGGTCAAGGCCTACATGAAGGCCTAAATATTGCACTGCTGAGCCATGTCATTGGATAATGAAAGTGCAACACAGCTGTTTTGGATGCAATTAGCAAGTCTGAGCCACAGACTGGTGCACAGGCAATTACCTAATAATGAGCATTACCTACAAAAGGCAATCAACTGACTATGGGAAACAAGTCTGCATGTTGCCTTACCAAGACAAACTACAATTTAGCAAGACTTTTCTTGAGGATTTCTTCACAAAAGGATTACGTCACTCTATCAGGTATGTAATGCATGTCCCCATATAATGGGATGCAGATGGGAGGATGGAGCTATGGGGAATAGGGATTACAACAGTAGGCCTGTAGTACATCGATGGGAATAAGTTGTTGATGATACTTTGCTGCCCAACAGCTACAGGCAGGCCTCTCAACTCTGTACGCTTTGAATCAAATCACAGGTGTGGCCCTCTTACTCCCTCCTACAATGGTCTACCCCTGTATGAAAGCTAGTGGATTATGAGTTAGACATATTGACAGTAAATAAGGTTGGACATAGCTGTAATATCACATGATGTACTGTTATTCAGCACCTCTCAGTCTGTGAATGTCACACAGGAATAATTCGGACATTGTAAAGGTGCCCCTGACTATCCCTGATATACTCTGGCTAGGTCACTGTTTAGTTGACAATCATACCTCATTGCATGAGGGCTATGGCTAACATAGCATGCAACAGATGTCAATAAATAAATAAATAACCCCCTACAGTAGGTATTGAGCTTATAGCCATTATTGGGGGGGGGGGTACAGGCCCAAACTCAAAAACAAAGTGTACATATTGGCCATACCATACAAAGTAACACTATGAATGGACTAACAAGATATTACTGTAGCATAACTGTATCTGTGGGGTCTGACATATGACAGCCAGATTTTTTATATTCTGAAACATCCATTAATTATTGCCCATCCATTTGCCAGACATTCACATGTGTGTGAGAAAAGGACCACATATATCAGGCACATGTACACATTATGCAAACATCTGTGTACTGGAGAGGTATTATGCCTACAGGGAAGATATATTACAGCAGGTTTGCACTGCTGTCTGTCATTGTGGCATACTGGTGCTTCTGGACTGTCCCCATATGCATGACAGTGGCTGTATGACATAGTAGTGGGACTTTGCCCATAGGGGACACACCACAGTAGACAGCATTGATGGGTGTGGAGCCATATAGCAGCCTCTGTCATGGCACACATAACTGGTATTGCTACTATGTTGGTGATAGACACAAACATAGTGTGTTGATAGGCTGCTGGCTATGATGTGGGAGGTAGTACTGGATAGTGCAGGCCATTTTGATTGCGCAGGGTCTGATGATAGTGGATGTCTATGTATCTGATCCTGTGATGCGTTCCCTTCTTGTCTTTCAGGAAGGATGTATCGAAGGAGGCAGCCACCATTTTCAGCCACTGAAAATAATGTTATCCTGGATGGCCTCAGACTGCATCATAACATTCAACTGTCCAGGGGTCGACAGCATCGCAAACAATGTGCAGCATTGTGGGCTGACTTCATCATGTCCACTGACCATATAGGGCAACAGGACATGACCTATGAGCAGGTCCGACACCGGGCCACAGATACAGTCAATACTGCACAGCAAAGGGCAGCTGCTGTGGTCAAGGACCATGCTGTCACCGATGGAGGCCCTGCAGCAGAACAACCACTGTCAGACACAGAGGAATTCCTGGTGAACCTGGGGACAACCACCATCTCACAAGCATCCATCACCCCATATATCCTGGAGGTGAGTGCCACAGCATCCACATCAGAGGAGTGTCCAGGTAAGCTTCCTGTGTTCATCACTGTAATGCTGTATCAGTCATTGTGGAAGCCTCTGCATACCAGCACACTGGTGTCAGGTCTATCAGCATTGTGGGGGGGGGGGGTTGGTTTTAATGCACAGTTGTGCATACATAACAAAATGTCCGTAATGTAGGCAGTATCACATTAGCTAATGTGCATGTGGACATATGCACATATTACCCTGAAACAATGCCACATTTGGTATTGCTGACAATACCTCTCCCTCACATATCCATAGGTCCATCAGGTGTGACCGGAGACCAAGGTGCTGTACCTAGTAAGTGTGTTACTCTTGTTTTACAGATGATATGTACCCTAAGAATGTTAAAGTCTGTCAGTTTGACCTAGGCACAACTGTTATGCTCAGCCAGAGAAGACTAGGTTCTATGTTCAATTGTGGATAAGTTAACTGGAATGCATTGCATGGGTAATCACAGTTGTGTACTTGCAGGAACATTAGCAGATTGGCATGGAATGCAGTAAGGTACTATGCAGCCTGCTGTACAGGAGGCAATAACTCACAGATGACTGCTCACACACACTATTGGGATGGTACATACTTGAGGCAGTGATACTTTAACTGGCATAGTATGGTAACGAAGGGTGCACTGTGTTTTAGGGGTAGGTCTATCACATACACTGACATATTGCTTATCTCACAGGTATATCATACTGGCAACATTAACTGGATGTGGCTGCAGTGCATGTTATAATGGGCCTGTCTTGTATGCATATGTTGCTGTGTGTTTGTGTGTTGTGCATGGGATCAGAAA
Source organism: Protopterus annectens (assembly GCF_019279795.1). Taxonomy (NCBI): domain Eukaryota; kingdom Metazoa; phylum Chordata; order Ceratodontiformes; family Protopteridae; genus Protopterus; species Protopterus annectens. The sequence goes on from NC_056744.1 coordinate 1,192,409,831, forward strand.
TAATATGTGTGATGTGTAATGCAGTTGTGGATCCTCAACTGTATGTGTCTGTGTGGGTTACCACACATAATAGTGCAGGTAGTAATCTAGATATCTTGTCTTCTGCCCTACAGGTGAATGTGGGGTTGGAGTTTGTCCCCTTTAAAAGCCTGATGTCAAGTAAGCCATTGCAATCTGATGGTGATGGTGGCCATAGTGAGACACAGGTGGGGTGTTTGGAGGCTGAATCTGTCTCATGGGTTGACATCCCACTTCCTCCCCATAGTCCCAGCACACAGTCAGTATGCCCACACATACCCAGTCGCCTGAGGCCACAGACATAGGACTGTCAGGGTGTGGCAACATTGAAGAGAACAGTGCGGCAACTATGATATCAGTGAGTGTACACACTGGCCATAGCCAGAGAGCTTGCAAGGTGCCACACAGGCAAATTGACAGACAGGAGTGCTCAGAGGAGGACTACTGCCCATCCACCACCTGTCACAGGTGTCTTATCACTGGTCACTTGCCACATGTTTTGGTTCATCATGTAGGCACATTTCAAATGCAAGACCAGATAAATGTTCAGGATTATGGATGCAGTACAGTCTGACGTCTGTGTCTGCCTCCATCCCATTGGTGATTTCATGGATCATTTCACTGATGTAGTGGACAGATGATGGGCTGAGACAGTGTCATTGTTTCACTGCACATTGTTTGTGCTGTAACATCTGGTTGGATCTGCTGAGAGTCCACGTTGTCATGCACACTCAGGCTCCTGTAGTGGCAGTACCTCCAGCACCACAGAAGGGAGTGTGCTGTCCACACCATGATGTGTCAGGCCATGGGCACGTGGTCCTGTAGGGACAAGGGTCCAGCAGACAGCAGTCACTTTCATCTACTAGCACCACATCTGACCCTGGGCATGGTGGTGCTAGTGCCACTCCTGGCAGAGTCAGTTCCCATTTTTTTGGCCAGAGACGATGAACTCTCCACTCTGCCATGTACGGTCCACAGCTGTCCAACATACACACATGTAGGTCTAGCACTGGACTTGTGAATACACACTCAAACATCACTGTCACGTGCAGATCACCAACAGACACACATGGAACCTCTCCATTGCCCACCTAACCAGCACCCTTTTCTGACTCACACACACGCTGTCAACTGTTTGGAACTGCCTAGGTCTCTGGCTCCCCCACACCACAACCTGTGCAGGGTGACTATATTACTTTGCATGTAGGTTTTGTAGTGCGGTAGTATTGTGCCATGCAAGTTCTGGTGGGCATGGCAGGTGCTGTATGCTGACATGTGTCATGTGTACACATCAAAGTTTGTTTATGTCTGTTGCATGATGTTAGACTGCCAGCAGTGTTACAGACTGACAGGTGTCTCACATAACTATGTATGTTTTTGTTCCATGGGTCAGAGTGGCTGAGCTATGGAGACCTTGCAGCAATACAGTGGCATAGGATGGCATAGCAGTACAGCAGAAGTATGACATCAGCAAGGTACAGCTGTATACATGCATAGTTATCTGGGTGCATATGTGTAGAACAGTGTGTCAGGGACAATGGGGGCAGTCAAGGTAATCCTGCATGCATACCCTGTGACAAGGCCTGCTACCCTTGATATGTGTCACCTGGGTGTTCTGTACATACAAATGTAGGTGCTGTCAGATAGCGTTTATGCCTAGGTAAATGTAGGCTATTTAGGACCAGCAGCTAGTCATAGGCAATAAAATACATGATAATTACATACCCATATCTACTGTTGCACTGGAATATATTTGCACACGCACAGAATTGTCAGTTGTGAGATTAGAATCCCTACCTACAGTATCTAGTAGTATACACTATAGCAGTATGTACTTATCACATGCTCCACGGAGCTTATTTGTTATTATATTGTCAGCTAGTGCTGTTAAGAGGATGACATCGGCAGGCCTTGTAAAGGATGCGAATGGGGAGGTTGACAGGTAGTCATTGAGCCATAAAATGTATAACCATTTCGTAGAGATAGGTGATACAAGCACGTATACTCTGCTGCAAGGGAATATATTTCTACACACACACACACACACACACACACACACACACACACACACACACACACACACACACACACACGCACACACACACAGAGTTGCCAGTTGTTTGATTAGACCCCCTACCTATCTAGGTAGTATATGCACTATGAACTTATCGCATATGCCATGGAGCTTATCTATTATTAGATTGTCAGCCAGTGCTTTTAAGGTAGATGAAATTGGTAGGCCTTGTAAAGGAGGCCAATGGGGAGGCTGACAGGTAGTTACAGGGCTGTAAAATGTGTAACCATCACACAGAGATAGGTGATATAGGCATGTGTACAATGCTGTAAGGTTATATATTTTCTGCACACACACACACACACACACACACACACACACACACGCACGCACGCACACACACACACACACACACACACACACACACAGAGCATTGCCAGTTGTGAGATTACAACCCTTACCTATCTAGGTAGTATACACTACAGCATTATGTGCTTATCACATGTGCCACGGAGCTTATATGTTATTAGATTGCAAGCCAGTGCTGTTAAGGTGGATGACATCAGTAGGTGTTGACAGGGAGGCTAATGTTCAGGAGGACACTAGACACAAGGCCATAAAATGATTAACCATTGCACAGACATAGGCCAGACGGGCTTGTCTGTACTGCTGTAAGTGAAATATCTATACACACAAAGGGGCTGAAGTCAGATTAGATCTCCTACCTACTTACTATTACACACTATAGCTTGCAGTGCTTATTGCATGCACCACCAGTTATATCTGCTGTACATGTATGATGTCTGTACGTTTGGCCGTCTGTCCCCATTGTCTCTGGCTTTGTCCAGCTTTTTTGCCATAACAGATTGTGACATATTGACAGTCTGTGGGACTCCTACCATATGAGTACCTCACATGCAAAAGCTGTAGGTGCAGCCAGCTTCAAACCATTAACACCATCAACCATGCTAATGTACTTAGCCCAGTGAGCCACCAGCCACCAAAAAGTGAGGTTTAAGTCCTCACACTATCAACAACAGGCAGATATACACTGTGACCCCATGCATTTTGTGGAAATAGAACATTTGTCCAGCTTCTTTGTGACAGCCCTGGGATTGTGTGGTCTGCTGATATATCCTTGCAAACATATTGTTACTACAGTTGTATGGGAACACTGATTTGTTGGGGGTAGGGGACTCTGGCATTGACAGTTGTGTGTCTGACCTATCCCCATTGTTTGGCATTTCCCTTGCATACTGAAGTGGGTTTTTCAGCCACGTGGCCTAATGCATATTATGGGGCACTCAGTATTGGCCTTTAGTACCTGATGTCCCATGTAGCTATCACTTCTCAGCAAATAGCCCAGCAGCCCACTCTATTCCCTTGTATACATGCAGCAGGTCTATACATATGCTACCATAGTCTAGTACCCCATACATTTGTTGTAAAGGAGAATGACTTACCTTGTGAACTCAGCAGTTTAGAGACCTATATTTCAGGGCTGACTCTGATGCATACAGGACACAGCCAATACATGGTAAGGTACAGGTTGTGTGCTGTGGCTGGCATTTTTTTATAGGTTCATAGGTTTATAGGTTGGCACTAGGCTATCAGCCCTAGGGCCTATACAAGCCTAGTCATAACAATTCCCTGGATATTTCTTCCCAATTTACTATTTACTCCAACTTTTAATATGTATGCAAGTTGGAGTAAAGTGTCAGTCCCTAAGACCCTAGGTTGTCAGTGCATGTGGTATGCATTGCCTCTTTGCCAAGGCCAGGGCATATTGGACATGTCTACATCTGCCTACAGGGACAGTCTCAGGGGGTTCCTCCTCCAAGTCCCCCTGTAGGTGTGGGTGTGAGGACCTAAGTACTGGTGGGGGGCTGTGTGTCCCTTCCCTGTGATGATCCCACTGCAACTATTTCCTCAGGATCATATTGTTTAGCATGGCACATACAGTGAACATCTGTCCACATGTGACTGGAGAGTACTTCAGGGCTCCACCAGATATATCACGGCACCAGAACCGTGACTTGAGCAGACCAAACACATGCTCTATGACATTCCTAGTTTATGCTTCATTATAGCATTCTTCTATGGGTCTGTGTGCATTTCTGATGGGTATCATCATCCACAATTCCAGTGCATAGCAAACATCCCACAGTAGATGGGTAGTGTGCTACATGGTAGAAGAGACACATACAGGTGGCCCTCTCCTCAGGGGTTGGGGGTAAGTAAATGTGCTCTTTGGCATGTGGTAGCATGACATAGGGTGTCATCATACATGGTTCCAGTGCACAGCCAGCATCCCCCAGTAGATGGCCATATGGGATGTCTGCCCTAGCAAACACCTAGTACAGCTGTGATGCATGGCAGATATGGGACCCATGATAACTGCTAGGACTGCCACCACACACATTCATGTTAATACCCTGGGCATTGCACATGACCTGGCAGTTTATGGAGTGATATCCCCTGCTGTTGAAGTAGACTTTACCCTCTTCACCAGGTGGTGCCTTGATGTGTGCATGATGCATTCTGTAGTACCCAGTACCTCAGGGTAGTGTGCTACATGGTAGAAGAGATGCATACAGCTGGCCCTCTCCTCAAGGGTGTGGGGTAAATAAATGTGCTCACGGGCATGTGCTAGCATGGCATCCAAGAACTGGTGAAGAGCCCTGGATGCTGATGCCTGTCAGACCCCCATCATGTTCCCACTTGGTCTTTGGAAAATACCTACAGCTAGTATCCTAAGGGATACACATACCTTTGTTTTCACTGGGATGGGTTCCCCTCTGTTGGATCTGGGTCTGAGTTGAGGGCACCACAGCTCGGTGAGTTTTTGTAGTATATCCCTGTCCACCCTGTAGTGCTCTACAATCTTCAGCTTATGTATCTTCTTGAATGTTACCCTGGGCCTGAACACTCTTCTCCTTCTCAGTCTATGCCTATTGTCAGCAGCAGCATCAGCAATGACCTCAGCATCTAGCACATACAGATGTAGCAGGGCTGCAGCAGCCCCTAGCATTATTCTCTCAGTTAAAATTACCAAATCTGTACTCCAATCGTGCAGAGTATGGGGGGAAAATCAGACTGTAGGGTGTATGCATACTTTATAGTGCTCTGCTGCAGATGCAGCCTGTGTGATTGGCTAACTATAATTCATTCCACCTGCCAAGTACATCATTGAGGGGTTTTAATGGCCTATTTTAATTGGGGAACCATCAGTAATTTATACATGATTGGCTTTTCCAGGCAATTTTCTATCTTTTTTTTTTTAAAACAGCTTTCCTTGCTAAGCACTGTGGTGTGGAAAGCAAACCTGAGCTGCAGATACAAACAATACTCAGCAGTCAATAGACACACCCCCATGAATGGGCATGCTCAGCACAGCTCAGACCAGCTAAAACATGTGCCCCATGAGAGGTGCATCACACAAATGGGCTTCTCTGAGCTCCAATGTGCTTAAACAGGAACAACACACTCTTAACTCCACTGGCTAGGACTGATATCACCCGATCACACCTACTCTCTACTCTTTTATATGCCTCACCTGTACTCTCAAACCTTAGTAAAACTGAACTAAGTAAGCTGTCCCATGCCTTCAACCATATTGCCATATTCGCCACTGACTCCACCTATAGAACCCATCACTGCCAGAACCTGAAACAACTAGGATGGCTAGAACTGCCCAGCTTAATTCAATTCAATCAACCCCTAATAGCGCATAAAGTTCTGTACCACCCTAAAGATGCCCCCTCTCTCATAAATATTATTAAGCCATATAGCAACCTGAGATCCCTACAGTCCGCCGACACATTACTGGTCCAAACCCACAAAGCTAATAACTCAGCTAAGCCTGGAATGCCTTGCCAAACTATATAACCCTACAATCCTCCAAACATTTCTTCAAAAAAACCCTCAAACAGTATCTCAAATTGAAGTGGCTATGCCCATGTACCAACCCGGATTAAGTTATAAAACAATAGCATAATCAGTAATTATCATAACATCTAACTACATCACCATGCTATGTATCCAATCTTACTTGTAACTGTGTCTGTCCATGAGAACTGTGAGTCCCTACTAGGGAATACTTCTAAACCAATGTATATAAGGTATATTACCACTTTTGCATATATTCTAATTGTTTTCTAACTTCTTGTGTAACCTTTTGTATGTTTGACTATGTGGAGCTTTTCTCCTTGGGCCTCTGCTGAAAATGGACATGTATCCAGTTGGACTATCCCGGTAAACAAATGTAAATTAAATAAACAAACAAATAAAATAAACAGATAGTGGCATATCCCCTTTTGATGTCAGCTAGCTCTCTTCTGGACACCAATATGGTTCTGGGGTTATAAAGATTTTATCTGAGGATTTATCTGTGGACACAATAACCCATTTTTGCTATTCAGTAACCCCAGCTTATTTGCATACAGATCCGTCCACACAGCCTGGATATTACACTATTCCATGGCGTGCCTCCTTAGCAACCACAGAAATCTACCATTGTACTTACTCCATGCAAGACCCTATGATGTATTATTCTCACATATTTATTATTTTCTGTTTTTACACTTTTCTATATATTTTTTTTTTTTGCATAGCAGCATGCTTGTGCACTGCTGCATGCTGTACAAACACAACATAGGTATTAAAAATTTATATTACATTAGTTTTCATTCCTGTTTGGACACACATGGCATAGTTTTCCACATATCTGTGCCTGCTATGCTATTTCTGACCTTTTAACTGGGCATTTACAGCCACTGCTAACATTTTAATTTCTTGTGCATGGAAATTTTCCATGTACACTTCGAACACCAACACAGGGTCTGCAGGCCTACCTATCTGCTTGCTGGATCGCTCTAGCACCCTCATTTGCATGCAGCTGATTTGCACGCCACGGACACTTCTGTGTTGGCATGCTCATGCACACCCCTCAGTTCTGTTTACTGGATTGCACGGCTGCTTACTTCCATGTAAGCTCTGTGCCACTATGCCTACATGGAAAATTACTCTGTGTAGGCTTTCTTGAATTTCCCACATGATGTCAGAATGGGGTTGTAGCAGGACTGACATTTCAACAGTTTTTGCAGTGGACACTTCCAGTCATTTATGTGACATCACAGCTTATTTGAAATCATCCAAACAGAATCAGGATTTATAAATTACAACAGTGCAAATTCAATGAATTCAATACTCTACCAGAGACATCTTAATTTCCATAAGAATCCCTTGGTGAATGAAGTTTTACATTTGACAAAAGCTAAAGACGAAATTAACTAAAACAAGAAATGTCTGATTTCTCCAAGAAGTTAACTTGTAGAAAGTTTCCATAAAGGGTTTAAAAGGATGGTGTCACTAGAATGCCTCACACTGTGGACCAGTTACAAGACATCCCTACAGTGGTCAGATTTATTTATTTTACTTATTTTATTTTACATTTGTTGACCAAGATAATCTAACTGGATTTATGTCCATTTTCAGTAGAGTCCCGGGAAGATAAGCTCCAAGAGATTACTAAACTACTAACATACAGGTACTAGTTGTTATACAGTTAAATACTACAAATTTTAAACAGTTCAGGAATCTTCACAGTTTATGCAAAAAACATGTTACAAGCATTAGATGAGATATTTTAGACTTTATGTACGAGACTTCATTAGTAACTCGAAAGCAACTGTTAAACAAATACATACTTCAAATTTCAACAGTTCAGCAATGCTCACAGTTTAAACAATACTTGTTGCCTGCCTTAGGTAGGATGCTTTAGAATTATATGCAGAAGATTAAATTATCTCTATTAGGATAAGATATGTTTTTGCCAAGGATAGGTCTTGATCTAAAAAGGCACAGATAGGGCAGGAATTAGGTTGTAAGTGAGGGTATTTGGGATATAGTATGAGATTAGTCTGGATTTGTACAGGGACATAACCAATGGGTTTTAAGATAGAGTTTCAGACTGTGTTTAAAAAGTGTAAATGAAGACAGTGATGTAAGTTCATGGGGGAGTTGGTTCCAATACTTTCTAACTGCATTTGAGAACAGAGCATCTCCTGCCATGTTTTTAGATTTACATGTTGATACTAGTAGTTTATTAGATGAGCGTAAAGTTGAAAGGTTCTTATATTGGGTAATGAGACTAGCAAGTATTTGGGTATTGGTAGGTTGGAAAAGGGTTTAGTGCACAATGGTGAGCTGTTTAAAGTGAATCTGATTCAGAAGTTCCAACCAGCCTAATTGTTTCAGGTTATGGCAGTGATGGGTCCTAGAGAAGGAAGCAGCAGCAAATCTGGCAATGCTATTGTAAGAGTTGGCTAGCTTGTTAAGGTTATTTTTTAACAAGTTAGTATATATGGAAGAAGCATCGAGAAGTGTGGAGATAAGGTGGGAATAGGCAATAGTGGTTCTGGCTAGTGGGGAGTGAAAGGGTTTTATCCTATAGAGGGAGCCTAGTTTCCTGTTGACAGTTTTTATGGTATTATTGATATGGGTTTTAAAGTTCAGGTTGTTATCAATGGTTACCTCTAGAAGTTTAGTTGTTGGATCGGGAGATATGAGTGTATCATTATTGGATAAGACTGAAAAGTTCATTGGGAGTGATTTACGGGTAGGAGTGAAGAGGAGGAGTTTGTTTTTTGGGGGGTTCAAGAGGAAGCAGCATTGTAGAAACCAATTTTCTGTTTTATTGAACATTGTCTGAGTTAGAGTCTGTAGCTGGGATTGAGATTTATCTGAGCAGAGTATTGTCGAATCATCTGCGTATTGTACAGAGTTAGTTAAAGGAATAGCTAGGTTGAGGTCACTGATAAATATTAAGAAAAGGAGGGGGGGCCAATATAGAGCCGTGAGGAACACCTAGGGTAACTGGGAGATGGAATGAACATAGCACTGCCTGCTGTCTATTATCAAGGTAGGACTGGAACCATTTTATAGTCTTAGTGTCCAGAGAGAAGGATTTTAGAATATTGAGAAGTAAGTGGTGGTTGACTATGTCGAATGCTTTTGAAAGGTCGATGAAAAGTGCTGAAGAGAGAGAAGATTGTTATTACGGTTTTTATTGATGCTGTCAGTGAAGGATAGGAGTGCAGTTGTTGTACTGTGGAAAGGCCTGAAGCCATGTTGAGATTTGGCCAGTAAACTGTTCTGGAGTAGGTGGTCTAGTAACTGTCTGTGGATGCACTTTTCCATTATTTTAGCTAATGGGGAAAGTAGTGCTATGGGACGATAGCTAGAATATTCTCTGGAGTTTCCACCCTTGTGTAGGGGGATAATGTAGGAGATTTTCCAGACGGTGGGAATAGTGCTTTCTTGTATGGTTCTATTTATCAGCAATGATACAGGATAAGCTATGCCTTTGGCTGCCTTTTGCAGGTATTCAGCAGGTAGCTGGTCAGCTGAGGGGGTAGTAGGTTTTAGTTTACTTAAGAGGTTGCAGATGAGGGAAGTTGGGACAGGTTGCAGGTTTAGAGTTGGGAGAGAGTTAGTAGTATTGGTTGGAAGGGCAGAGCTATCAGCTGTTAGTTGATTAGCAAGTGTTTGGATGGTCTCAGTGAAGAAGGTATTCAAAGCATTAGCAAATGGAAGAATCCTCTCCACAAAGAACACTGGACTGGTATCCATCATTTAACTGTCTACAGTGAATGCTTCTCAGGAGCTTGCTTAGCATGGACTCTTCTCTATACCTCTGAGTTTTTTTTTTTTTGAGGGGGGGTTTGCACCATTGTATTCTATATGCTGGAGATGCAGATAGTGTAGATACAACACAGTAATTCCTCCAGCTAGATATAGGTAGGAAATAATTATCTGTTTAGCAGATTCTTCATATCTGCGTGAACTATTTTTTTCTTTTTTTCCCTGTGCAGTCATATATTTTCTTTGCTCATTTAAATTTCAGATGTACTGCCAAACTTCTTCTTTTATATTTTAACCTTTAAAAGCATGTGAGTTATTGTTTATAGTTATTTGGCTTATTTCCTGAATGGAAAAATAACCAGAGTTATCCATTCAGGTAATCTGGAGTGGCTGCAGTGATATACCTTGTGCCAAAACAGAAAGCTCTAGTACTAGCACTCCCTGGAAAGCATTGTTAAGTGCACTAGTGTGTTTGTGTGTGTGCTTCTGTGAATGCAAAGTACCCTTACTATGGGGTAGGAGCACTAGAAGGCAATAGATATAGCCAGACCTTGGAAACGGACCTTGGAAGCTAGAACCAAAACCACTGATTAGTGGGTATTCAGAATGAAGCCTATTTTGAATTGTTGATGGTATAAGCTCATAGCCCAAGGAAGTATTGCATATTTCCCATATGCTGTTGATGTCAGGCTTTATTTAGTAATTTGATTAATGATTCATTTCTGAACACATTTTGTATTTCAGTCTGCTAGTGTCAATGGTTACAAAGTGAGACCATAAACCCCTCCCCTCTTGGCCATCACATTGTTGAGAGCAGTGAGTGCATCCAAGGACCAAAATTCATGCCCACCATCACAGCAATATCGTGACATAACTAAATTTGGGATATAGAAATATGATGCCTGCTAATGCGACATTGGAACAGTGCTGCTACATGACAATTAGCTAGTACTATATGGTGGAATAGCTGTGATGGATGCTCAGACATGGCATGGTCAGGTCAAAAAGTGGTTACTGGTTATGATAAGTCTTATGAATATGTTTACAGCACATAGGAAGTTGTAATAATTGACCATAAAACAAAGCCCCATTGAGACTGAAGAGAATACTGCTGTCACTGCAGAGGTTTGTTCAATCTGCTGTGTATAATCACTGCTGTCACTGCAGAGATTTGTTCAATCTGCTGTGTATAATCAATGCTGTCAGTGCAGAGGTTTGTTCAATCTGCTGTGTATAATCACTGCTGTCACTGCAGAGGTTTGTTCAATCTGCTGTGTATAATCACTGCTGTCACTGCAGAGGTTTGTTCAATCTACTGTATATAATCACTACTGTCACTGCAGAGGTGTGTTCAATCTACTGTTTATAATCACTGCTGTCACCGCAGAGGTGTGTTCAATCTACTGTGTATAAACACTGCTGTCACTGCAGAGGTTTGTTCAATCTGCTGTGTATAATCACTGCTGTCACTGCAGAGGTGCGTTCAATCTACTGTGTATAATCACTGCTGTCACTGCAGAGGTGTGCTCAATCTGCTATGTATAATCACTGCTGTAACTGCAGAGGTGTGTTCAATCTACTGTGTATAAACGCTGCTGTCACTACAGAGTTTTGTTCAATCTGCTGTGTATAATCACTGCTGTCACTGCAGAGGTTTGTTCAATCTGATGTGTATAATCACTGCTGTCACTGCAGAGGTATGCTCAATCTGCTATGTATAATCACTGCTGTCACTGCAGAGGTGTGTTCAGTCTACTGTGTATGAACGCTGCTGTCACTACAGAGGTTTGTTCAATCTGCTGTGTATAATCACTGCTGTCACTGCAGAGGTTTGTTCAATCTGATGTGTATAATCACTGCTGTCACTGCAGAGGTGTGTTCAATCTGACCTCTTTTAATTTCTCCAAGTCTTTTGGGTTACTAACACCATGACAGGAATGGACCCCATTCCTAAGTGAAAGTATGATTAAAGTTCATGAAATTTGTATTGTTTTACTCTTTAATGTCAGCCAGTAGTACTCTTCGCAGCACCCACAATGTGCCCAGTAATGACTCCTTCTGCAATTCATATGGAGTTACATATATTGGTAGCATATCTAAATATGATTGTAGACTCTTTTTTATAATACCTGTTGCTCCTGCTAATATTGGAACTGCCTGGGTATCTTTCTTTCACATTGCTCTCATTTATTCCTACAAATCCTAATATGTTATGACTTTGTGTCTTTCTGTACACAAGACACTGTAATCACTGGGTGTGGTGATTTCTTTTCTTGGACCACTATATCTAGTTGTCTAGCATCTATCTTTTAAACTGTTGGTAATGGATAATCCCATGTGATGTAGACTTCTTCATTTTCTATGATACTTTGTGGCTCATGTTTCCAGTGTTTTTCAGCCACTTCAATACCATAATGTTTGCACAATCCCCAGTGCAACAGTCTTGCCAAATTATTATGTCTTTCAGTATACAGTCCTTCCCCCATTAGTATGTTGCAACCAGCAATGAGGTGTGCAACTGTTTCCTATTTGGTTTTACAAAACCTACATGTGTCTGTTTCTCCCACATATTCAATGCACTTTGTAAAGCAATAAATCAGTGTGTATGTAACTCACAATATTGGGCCACCAATATTAACCTTTCATCTCTTGGTTTGAATTCACCTCTCCTCAACCATTGCTGCATTCATTCCTGATCAACATGAGGTTCTTCTAGAAGTTTTCTATACTTGCATCTATATTTATGCTTTTTCCACATTTCTTGCCTTCTCATCTGGTCTTATTATATTTTTTCTTTTTGTTTTTGGAGCATTCAATTTCTGCCTGATTTTTATCCACTTCTGATCTGATTTCCATTCCTGCTTGACGCCAATATGCTTCTACTTAGATTTATTCTCCTCACTTTTCAAAACTTTCACTGTGCTTAGGTCTTGTGGGGTCAGCAGATATGTGCGGAGTCCCACAACTGCAGATCTATACAAATAATCAGTTTCAAGGAGGCCCATCCCTACTTCAGAATGAGGAATATATAATTATGGTATGCACTATTTTTTATAAATCATTTGGTGAACATGAAGCATCCTTCTTGCTTTCTTATCTATTCTATCCAACATGTTTTGGGGCCAGTCAATCACTACAAAACTGTTAAGTTAGGACAGGAAGAGCATATTGATTTATACCTTGAATTTTGTTCATAGATGTCAGTGTTATTTTTTGGATTAATTTAAGTCTTCTGAAATATTCCTTACTAAGTTTTATTCACATTTTTTTGTGTTTTATTGTTGATCTTTCATCGATTCCCAAGTATTTATACACTCCCTCTTGTTCAAGCTCTTTTATATCACATTCTTGTCCCAAACTGATGTTTTCCTGGCATTGAAGTTTTCCTGCTTTAAATGTTGCTTTTCCACATTTATCAAGACCACATGATATACTTATATCATCTGAAAAAGTTTTGACAACTTGCAGTTGTACTTTCACTTCCTCATCTGATGAGCTATACAGTTTTAAATCATCGACTAAGAAAAGATGAGAAGTCTTTACACTTTGTTGTTTTCTAGGAGCCAAATTATACCCATGGCCTAAGCTGTTAAGTAGACGACTTAATGGGTTAAGGGCAAGACAAAAAAGCAGTAGTGACAAACAGTCACCCTGGAATATCCCCCTTCAAATTTTTATCCCTGAGATAATAATTTGTCCTTTATCATGGCTTATTTGCAAAGTGGTCTGCCACTGTTTCATGGTCACTGTAATATAATCGATTATACAATGACCCCCTATTAATATTCCAAAATGTGCACACTGATTGGTCAGCATGCACATTGTAAATCAGACTTATACTAATGGAAAAAGGTCCAGTCGCCTGGACTTTTTCCATTAGTATAAGTCTTTTTTTACTGCAACGGAGAACGCAAGATCTCCGTTGCATTTTAGACACTGTCTTGCTATGTTAAAGGAGTGTAACATAGCGAGACAGCTTTAAAAAAAGTAATGGAGATCTTCCTTTCTCTATTGCTTTTTTTTAAAGCTGTCCTTTAACATACCGAGACACTTTGTAAAAAGCAACGGAGATCTTGCTTTCTCCGTTGCTTCCACGCACAGCTCTGATGTACTGCATAAGCATACGCATGCACACTTCATCAGAACTGCCACAGAATACCAGACAGCTCCAGAAGGGCAGCAAGGAGGCATTATACAATGCCATTATTTAAGAAAAGTAAGTATTTTTTTTCTTAAATAATGTCGTTGTATAATAGCAATAACCCACTTCTGGGTCTGGGTAATGCTGGATTTACCCACGGTTGTCTTTGTTTGGCCATTCGGGCTTCACCCTCATGACCAAACCACACCGACCATGGGTAAATCCAGCATTATCCACACCTAGGTGTGGGTTATTGCTATATTAGTGTAGGGTGTATCTTATACATTTTTAAGCACTCTTTTATCCATAAATGTGGGATACTATCAAATGCTTTGTTTGTAGTCAATCCATGCCATACTTAGATTCTTCCCCTTTTTACAGTTCTCCACTATGACTTGATTTAACAACAAATGATCCTTTGTTCCATATGACTTTCTTTTATTGCCCTTTTGTTCTACTGCCATAATTGAATTTTCTTCTAAATGACTATAAACTCTATCAGCATCAATTCCTGTGTATAGTTTATACGTCATCAGAAGGCAAGTTATTGGTCTATAATTTTTAGGGTGGTTTGCAGGTTCACTCTTACGTTGGAGCATTGTTTTTCCTGTTGTTAACCAGGTTGGTGTATGTTTGGGGTGTGCATATAAATAGTTCTTACTCATGACTAAATCTTCATGCAAAGATGTTAATACTTTTAGCCAAAAATTAGATACTGCATCTGGGCCTGGGGTTTCCAATTGGAGGCTTTTCTTAACTTTGTTTCAATGTCTCTGGCTGTTACTTCATCCCATTCCATATCCTGTACCTTTGAACCTCTTATTCTTTCTTTAACTTCTTCTATCCATTTAGCATATTTGTTATGTTCTCCAGGATCTTCATAGATACTTCCCCAAAATGTATCGATTTCTTCATTTTTTGGCAGTCTTTCAATTCCTTTTACTTTATTTCCCAATTCTCTATAACACATTTTTGGATCATCAATAAATTGCTTATTTTGTACTTTTCCTTTATATTTATCTTTGTATCTTCTAAGTCTTTCTACCTGTGCTAACATTTCTGCTGTGTTTAATCACTGCTGTCACTGCAGTGGTTTGTTCAATCTGCTGTGTATAATCACTGCTGTCACTGCAGAGGTTTCACTCTGCTGTGTATAATGCAGGCACGGAAGAACATTCTGCTGATGCATTATTAGGAGAACACCTGATGGAGCATAATGAGGACCTCTTCCATCAGGATCTGAGATTTATATCTGCAGTACCATACTTAACCATTTATTCAGAATAATAACCAACATTTATTAATCACCCTAGAAATTAGATAGATTTAGAGATGTTGAAATGTTGATACCAAAGAGCAGTCCGGATGACAAGATTACAAGAAAAAATGTTCTATTACCATTTCACAACTACATTCCTATGAGAAAATTCATGAACCACAAGAACAGAAATTCAAATCTAGCCAAGTACTTATGCCACCCATCAGTGTAGTCTTTTGTTCAAACTATACTTGACAATTCCTAAGTATAAGGAAAGGGAGTGCAATGTTTTATTTTATTTTAGCCAGGAATGTCCAAAGAGCTTAATGTGATGGTTAAAAATCTGTCAAATCTGCAACATATATCACAAATTCAAGTCAAAAGATGCAGTAATAGTACAAATCATTCTGGACAGAACATAGAAATTAAGATTTATTTCAGATGAAGACCAGTCAGCATCTTAACTGTGCTAATTGCTACTTTAAGTAGACAGTAAGTACTCTACAATCATTAAATAAGAGATGATACTTCTTCTGAAGCTGCAATAGCATTTCATGTCATTTGTTTTTCTTGATATGGTATTTCTGACAAACTTATCACAGGTAGTGATCAAAGTGATCAATACTTGGTAAGTCAGGAATTTAGAAGTTTCCAGATGAATGTGAATTCCAACACATCACAGCTTCACCAAGACATCCTCAGTCAAATGGTCAAGTTGAGATAATGATTCAGACTGTAAAAAAACATCACGGGCAAAAGGGGTACATGACAACTTATTGAATAATAGTATCCTGAGAGTCATAATACTGAATGAAAAATCTTGAAATGTCAAAATGTTGAAACTTTGCAATGATAAACTGTAAATTGGGTAAGATCAACAAATTTAATAGGGATTTATCGGATTATAAAGAGGGCAATCCCTTTCAGTATTCCAAGAATGTTAAATTTCTGAAGAATAATGTTCAGGCAGTTAGACCCAAAAGGAAAAGAAAATCCATCCTCAAGAAATCTAAGGGGGAATGGGTCGGGTAAAGATTTTTCCTCTTGTACTGACAATGAAAATGAGGTTCTCCAAACATCATCAGTCTCTAAATGTAGTATGACTGATCAGTCCGAACAATATGTTCAGAAAAACCCTTTAGGGTTGGTAGTAAATGAGGGGTAGGAAACATAAACATAGGGGACAATTTGGAAACAATGTTGCAACTGTTAGAACCCAAAGTGAAACCAACAATGTCATAAATATATCCACCACTGTTTTAACTGAGTATGAATATAAGCTTTTCAATAAAGGTTTGAATTGTATTCCAACTTTTAATGTGTCTGAATATGATTTTGTGCAGGATTTACAGACTTTTTGTAGATTATTAAATCTTAGAGTCTTCTTTGGTGGTCAAGGACAACAAAATAGTTTAGAAGAATGTCCATTTAGATTTCATGCATCTAAATTTACTCCGCCCATGAACAAATATGTGGATACTTTTTAAAAATGCGTACTTCGGGAACTTCATTTTGCTAATAAATGTGGATTTGATTTTCTTGAAAGATAATTTAGATCAACAAGAAAGAGAGGCGCTGCTCCAATTAAAAGACAGGAGGGATCTGGTGATAATACAAGCAGACAAGGGGGGGTTCAATAGTAGTTATGGATTGGGCCGATTATGTGAAGGAAGGTATGAGACAACTTCATGATGTTAGGTTCTATACCCCTCTATTCATGGACTCCAGTTCTAAATTTAAGGCTGAGATTGATGAATTCATTCAACAATTTCATTCTCAGGGTGTCATAGATGATCAGACCCTACATCATCTTATGGTGGATGAACCTATGGTACCTTTTCTTTATCTTCTTCCCAAGGTGCACAAGAGTCTTCATAATCCCCCGGGGAGACCTGATGTGTCAGGTCATCATTCACTTACGGAACCAATTTCCATGTTTCTTACTAAATATTTGAAACCCCTACTTAAGGGTGTAAGAGCTAGGATTAAAGACACAATGGAATTTCTCAATATCATTGAGAACTCAGAGTTGGAGGAGGGGTGGCTCTTGTGCACCTTGGATGTTACAGCATTATACACCAGTATCCCTCACTGGGCTGGGCTTATGGCGCTTGATTTCTGGCTTACCACATTACATTTATACAACACTGACTCAATAACTTTCTGTTGGGTTTGGTAGAACTAGTTTTGACAAAGAATGTTTTTCTTTTCAATGGACAGTACTATCTACAAATCAGAGGTACTGCTATGGGAGCTGCCTTTGCTCCCATATATGTGGATCTCTTCATGGGATTTGTGGAACATCAAGTTATATATGACAAGAGTCATAATCTTTATTTGGATGAGATAGATATTTGGCGTAGGTACCTGGATGACTGCTGGATGGTTTGGAAGTCAGATATGACTTATTTGAATGAATTTGTTGACTATCTCAATGAGAACAAATGGGGCATTATATTTACGGTGGCTGCAAACAAAAAATCTATTTCTTTTTTAGATGTGTTGGTTACAAAGGAGTCTGATGGAACATTAACTAGCACAGTATATAGTAAACCCCGTAGTTCCAATTCTTTATTGCATGCCTCCCGCTGTCATTCAGGTCACATTACGCAGCATATCCCCAAGTCCCAATATATGAGGAATAAAAGAATTTGCTCTAATAAATTAGAGCTTGAAATTTGTGATCATGATCTCACTAGCAGATTTGTGGAACATGGCTATTTGGAAGAGCATTTGGCTGGAATCAAACATCTCGTGAACAGTATGCCCAAGGAACAGCTTATGACCTATGGCAAATCTAAGTCTAGGGGAGATTCCAAGATAAGGTTTACCACGACATATGATAAAAATACTAAATTGTTGATTCAGGTTATTAATAAATATTGGGACATACTTTTTGCTGAGGAACATCTTGTTACCATTTTAGATGATAGATGCAAATTCTCCTATAGAAAGGGAGTCACCTTGGGGGGCCATTTCAATCATTATAAAGAATCTCTACCCATCCAATCTCATGAGAAAATACAAAAGACCTTTGCGGGGACTCACAGCCTATGGTTGTTATCCATGTGAACATTGTATCGTCTGTAGATATGTAATAAAAACTAATGAATTCTCTAGTAAAAACACCTCTAAAGTCTTTGAAATCTGCACATTGTTCAACTGTAGCAGTTGTTGGGTAATATACCTTGCTGAGTGCCAATGTTCAGCTTTCTATATTGGCCAAACTTCTCGGCCATTTAAACTTAGAATTTCAGAACATTTGAGCAATATACGCAACAAGGTAACAACCAATGCACTATATAAACATGTTCAGACTCACAATACAGCTAAATTTTCATTCACAATTATTGATAGGATTGTTGATTCTAAATTCTTTAAAAATAAGTGGCATGACATTCTTAATAAAAAAGAGAGATCTTGGATCATTAACCTAGGGGGTTTATTTCCCCCTGGTTTGAATGACCATTTATAAATAATGATTTCTGTATATTTTATGAGAGGCAACATCTTATATCACTAAGCTCTTGTAACCTATATACTGACCAGTCATTTTTTTCTATCTGTGTTTATACCATCAATTTTATATATTGTGGCTCCATAATGTACAATCGATTATTTTTATACAATACATTTGTACTCATTGTTTTGACTTCAGAGTCAGTCACAATCAGTTGATTATATTTGTATATAAACAATGTGATTAGATTTTTTACATTTAATTTTGTTATGCATTTATTATACTTCACAAGGTTATATATATATATATATATATATATATATATATATATATATATATATATATATATATATATATATACCTTTATTCTTTTGGATGTATATAATGCATGTTCACATTGTAATATAATTTTGATGTCTATTTTATATCCAGCTTTTGCATTATGGGTTTATACCTTTAATTTTTGAATTGTAATATCAAAAAACTTTTTTGATTGGTGGGTTTGAATTTGGTCACATGTATTTATTTAAGGCTCTTGGATTAGTGTTTGTTACATTGAGAAAGGTCATTAGACCGAAACTGGTCTGTACATTGTAATAAATGTAATAAATATGTATTTCTTCAAATCTGCTGGTCCTTTTTTGTGGTGCTACCTTTACTTTGGCCCTGCAGTTGCTGTCCAGGTGAGGAGTTTTGTTCACAGCAAACTGTAAATACATGCCATGGTTCACTAACTCTAAACGTATTCTTAATCCCAAAAAAATAAAAAACTTGTTCTTGTCAGCCCAGGTAGGTTCCCCCCCTTTAAACAATAGTTTTAGCATAAGTTCTAAAATCACTCCAACCACACACACTAAACTGCTAGGTGTAGAAATTGACAACAACCTAAGATTTGACATCCACATTGCACAAACCATCAAGAAAGTAAACAAGGGGGTGTGGCTAGGATGTAGACTGGTTGGCAGCATCTTTTCCCAGCTCTGCACTCAAAATATATTTCTGACAGGAATTTTTAAAAACTAGATATTGTAGACAAACCTATTTTGTTGAATTACTTCTACTAATATCACTAGAAGTCTACAGTGCAAAAAATGTGGCTTTAAACATTATTTTTCCTGTCAAAAACAAGAAGGAAGGTATCTGAATCTACTGAAAATGAACTTTTCTAAGCATACCACACAGGACCAGACAATGAAAAAGGAGATACAGTCTTTATTAAATGCTATACAAGACTTGTCAGTGAAATTTGACAAAATGAATACCAAACTGGACACTTTTGAGGAGAGATCTACAAAACAAATACAGCAACTACAAGAAATAATGACGCAACAGAAGTCTCAAATAGCTGACATAGAGAGATCCTTAAATGATACTGAGGGCAGACTCTCAGAACAAGATCTTCAGCTGCATTTTTTATCACAACAAAATGCTTCATTACAAAATAAAATAGAGGCTTTAGAGAATAGGTCCAGACGAAATAACCTTCGCATCTATGGGCTAACAGAGAAAACAGAGGGAGATAACATGGTGACTTTCCTTACTACCTGGTTACCAGAAGTTTTAAAATTGCCTGAAGCTCTTTCTTATGGAATTGAAAGAGCCCACAGATCCTTAAGAGCTGCTTCATCAACCATCAAATCAAAAAATCACCCGAGATCAATAATAGTAATTTTTTTTTTCATCACAGGACAAGGAACTTATTTTAAAAATAGCATGGTCAACTTCTCCAGTTAAATACAAAGACAACATAATCAGATTTGATAATGATTATTCTGCTGGAGTTATAACTGCAAGAAAAGAATGTATCCCTCTGATAAAGGAATTGAAAAAAGGCAACTTAAAGTCCACTTGCTGTTCCCTGCAAGAATAAAAATATTTTTTACTGAAGGTCCTAAAACTTTTGACACTCTGCAAGCAACAGTTTCTTATCTTTCAGCTAATAAAACCTTGGATATTGTGGAAGAAATGGATTTCTCCCAATTTGGGGTTAAGCGTCACTTAGAAAAAAATGAATGGAGCACTGCTGACAAGAAGAAGAAGAAATGATAAAAGACATATGAAAAACACAAACATTATTGTCTTCTATCTGCTCTGTAAGGCAAAAAAGTTCTTTGAAAGCATTCATGCTTTACACATGTGTCAGTCTTTGAAGCAATATAAATACAAGATAAGCAGGACATTTTATAACTAAAGCAAACAACCCTAAAGAAAGCAAGGTAACATATCTTTCTCTATTACAGTGTAAATACTTACAGTCATGATTTTTTTAACTCTAAATGATATTTAGATGGTTCATTTATAAATTACCTGCCTTTTCCTGATAGTATAGAATATGATGCATTTACACTGACATATTAATGTGGTGTGTTTAAATGAGCATGATTCCTTTTTATATTATTTACACTAAGCTGCATGAAATATCTAAACTGATGTATTTAATTCACATAATAATATATAAAAACTGATAGTAATAACTGTCAAAAGGTGCCTTGAAAAGTAATTATCTCTTCTTTGATGCTAAAAGTGCCTTTTTGACTAACAAACAACTGTTTGGATTGTATATCTGCCCTTAATGTTAAGAAAACTAATAGAAGTTTAATGAGCTGGTGTTCAGTTTAAAAAAGCCCTAAAAACGTCACTTACTTTGTTTTTGTCTTCCCGCCATGGTCATGAGCTGGGAACTCTTATTTTACCACCCCTGAATAAAGATTCTTCAGCTAGAATCCATTACAGTGTGTTAAACCTTCTAACAGCACAAAATGAAAGTAAACAGTCATGAGTGATGTCAGCACTAAAACAAGACAGTATGGGTGTGGTGTCAGCTCCTAAGCTACTTAAAGTAACCAGCACACTATTTATGAGATGGTAAAGTGCTTTTACAGTTTAACAAATATTAAAAGTACACTGAAGTGCCTAATGAATTTAGAAGGTATCAACACATACATGACGTTTTATTATATTGTAATATTTGTTATTCATTTTGAATTGTACACATAAACAGCACACAAAGCTTAAAAAGAAGTATATCACTTGGAAGAAACTGTATGAATAGTTAACACATACAGACTTTACTACAATCTTTTCTGATAAGATAACCCACGTAAATTACTATAATTTAACTTAATTTTATAAATATTTAATATATTTAAGTCCTTGACTGGAACTATATAACATATTTGTAAACACACTGCAGCTAGTGTACTCAACCTTAAGGATAGTAAGTCAATTAAGGTTCATGAATGTAGCTATGTGTTATTAGGCATTTTAAGGGTAAAACGGAGTCGCTGTTTATTTATCAAGATACTCTGTAAATATTAAATTGTTCAAGTAGCACAATCATTAAGCAGTAATGAGCAAGAAAAAATCTCAGACTTGCTTATGATATTGTTTTATATATATATATATATATATATATATATAGGAAAGAACTGCTGAATTATAAGTATGCTTTTATTAAAGGCAAGTTATATTAATATTGAACATCTTCACTGAAAATGAATGGTTGTGTGGAGACACAGTAACTCCCATTATATAACCAAGGCTAAAGAGATTGTCTTGTATGTCTAAATTGATCAGTCTTGAACCTTAGATTGCAAATAGACATGCAGCGTACTTTTATTTATAATACTGAATATATATTATATAACATCACAAACGCTAAAGCCATTGTCAGCTACATCTCATATCAATCAGCATTAAAATATGAATTGAATAGCATAGGCATTTACTAACATATTGCTGTTGGTACCTGATATGCATATAAGTAACATGTCTAATTTCTGTCTATGAAAGTAAATACCAGGCTGTGTGCATTTGTTAATTATGAAACAAGAGCGTGCTATCTATTCTTTTTAATATCCTATAGGTATGTACTTGTTAGAGACACACACATGCTGCAAAGCTGCTAGTTATCGCATATTCATTGGTATATTTCTGACTGCAGTGTTATAAATATATGGTGTGGACCACTTGAGTTGAGAATATGTCTCTATACTGGGCATGTTCTCTGTTTGAACATTGTATATTATCTATAATATGATATTGAGTACCCTCACTAAATTCAAAGAAGCCACAATAGAAACAAATATTTATTAAAAATGGAGAATAGAATGATGAAGAGAAAAATGAAGGAAAATGGTTGATGGTCATATAAGGTTTTCTTTTCCTGTGTATGTAGAAGAGTTGACAGTAATAAGTACCAAACAATTGTGTTATAGCATATTTAAAGCCTACTTTGCTTCTCATATTTTCTAACCTTACAGTTATAACACTGCAGATAAATCCTGTAATATCATAAGGAGTATGAGTTGCTATTTGACATATGACATATGTGGTACACTAGCGATGAAATATGCCAGTGGCACTAATAAATATATAGGAATTGCTAAGAAATATAGTCTTAAACTATATAATACCAATGCCAAAAACAAATTAGTAGCATTCATACCACTAAAATATGACTTTTTGAATTAAAAGAAAACGATAAGATTACTGATAAATGACAATATTGTTACGGATACTTTCTGATTTAATCAACTTGTGGCATGGTTAACTGATGCATATAATACTTAACATTTTTTTTATGTATGTATGCATATATATGTGTGTATGTATGTATGTATGTGTGAATATATATATATATATATATATATATATATATATATATATGTGTGTGTGTGTGTGTGTTTATGTGTATGTATGTATATGTATATATATGTATATATATGTATATATATATATATATATATATATATATATATATATATATATATAGGTAGACCATTACAATAAATTTGATACCTATGAATGCCACTCACACTATAAGGGAGACAGACAGCAAGCATATTATTTTTAAGATGCATAACCGTTATTGCTACACAAAAGATATATTAAAATAAAAGATTTTCCTTTACAATTTAAACAAAACCAAATAGTTAAGTATTAAATCTATGTATAGTTGTGTTGCCTTAGTGTTTTATAAAATATTAAAAATAAATAAAGACTGTATTTAAGTAATCTGTAAAGACAAATACATGTATACTTAAAAGATATATAAGATACTTTTCATTATAAAACTACCATATGGCGGGGCCAGGGGAGGATGCTGAAATGCAGACTTAGAGAGATCTCTTGAATGATTAGATCATTCAAGGATGAGAGTTTTTTTCTCATGGAGGGGTTTGGTGGTTGTTTATCTTATATTGTTCTCAGTTATGATCTTGTAATTTACTTTTATTGGGTGTCTATAATCTATTGTAATACTGTTGGAAGAAGAAAGAATAAGCCATTCTCTTCATGTACACATCTACACATTGTTACGAGTATATGAATATGGATCAAAGCAAAGCTAATATAAATCCAATTGCAAAATGTATATCTCTTAATGTAAATGGTTTAAATAATAGCTGCAAAAGGGGAAGTCTTTATAGATATTTAAAGCTATGTGAAGCGCAACTAGTATTTTTACAGGAAACACACCTTACACAGGAAGACATAAATAAAATAAACAATAAAAATTATACAATACTAGTAAGTTCCACCTATAATCAGAAGCGAAGGGGAGTAGCAATTTTGTGGAAAAACACGACTTTAATGCCTAAAATCATAAACACGTTCCATGACAACTCAGGAATGTTTTGTCTAGTGACAATATCTATCAATGAAATGATATATACATTAGTGAATATTTATTGGATACCAGGACTAGGTGTTAGAGTGGCCAAACAACACTTAGAAGACATTTTACAATATACCAAAGGCAATTTAATCATAGCTGGAGATTTCAATTGCATTATAAAAGAAACTGACACAAATACTAAAACTACACGTAAGAGATCACCTTTAATGTTATCTGAGTTTGTTGAAACTTTTAATATAGTTGACATAAATGAGTATGCTATCCCAGATTCACTATTCTTTACACATTTTTCCCATAGGCATAATACATACTCTAGAATAGATAGAGTGTACATAGCAAAGGATTTAACCTCTAAATTAAATAAAGTCAAGACAATTTCATGTCCATTTTCGGACCATAACACCATAACGTTTGAGATAGACTTATGTTTCAAGAGAAGGATATCAGTAACAAAAATACCATCTTACATAACAAATCTCAAAGATTTTAAGGAATTTTATATTAAAGAGACACAAACATTCCTAGATATCAATCTTACAAAAGATGTATCTGAAATATATATATGGGATGCATTGAAAACATACCTATATGGAAGAGCGGTGGGATGGTATAAAAATCAACAAAAACAGTGGAATAAGGAATTAATGGAATTACAGTCAAAAGTAGATAATTTAAAGCTTGATATTCAAAATGGAAACACCAACTTAATAAAAGAACTAGAATATACTAATAAAAAATACTCAGAGACGCTACACCACAAAACAATGATCAACTTAGAAAAAATTAAACTATGTTACTATTCAATGAACCCTAAAAACCAACGAAGAATAGCAAATAGGACTAAAAAGATTATTAAAAAAATCAAATCAAGGAAATACATAATATAGAAACCAAAAAGAAAGTATCTGATTTAGAAGGAATACTAGAAGCTTTTAGGCTATTTTTTCATAAACTTAATAATCAAAATGAGAAAACAGAAACACATTCAGTATTGAAAGCTTTTCTCAAAACAATGTTAAAGTTAGGTTATTAGAGGAGCAGGTACAACTAATAGATAAACAAATAACAATGACAGAACTTAAAGCTGAAGTAAATAAGCTAAAATTAAATAAAGCTCCAGGTATAGATAATATCACCCCAGAAATGTTTAAATTACTATCAAATGAGGCTTTGCTGTTGTTATTGAATGTCTTTACATCAGTTAAAAATGGTAAAGACATTCCTCCTTCTTGGAAGTACACATTAATATCACCAATTCTGAAACAAAATAAAGATCCTAGTGAATGTTCATCATACAGACCCATTTCACTTCTTAATATAGATTATAAAATTTGTATGGCAATACATGCTGCTCGAATAAGACAATTACTACCACTTTTGATAGAGGAGGATCAAACAGGTTTTATAAAAAATAGGAACACTTATGACAACATTAAAAGAATTATTTCCTTAATTGATATAAATGTCACAAAAAACAAAATTAATGTTATTAGCTTAGACATAAATAGCGCATTTGATTCAGTGAACTGGGATTATCTGTGGTTAGTTTTAGAAGAATATAGGTTCATAGGTTCATAGGTTCATACTAGGCTATCTGCCCGAGGGCATTTATAAGCCTAGCCCATTGTTTTGTGGCTTACGCCACCCCTTTAGTATGGGGAACTATACCCATTATTTTGCTGTGCCTCTGTCGAGCAGTGACACTGAGGTAATTCCTGGGGTATATCTGCGATCTCCCATCCATTGGTCAAGATTTCTCTTGAACAAGGCCAGCGAGGTGCTCTGCCTCACATGTACCGGGATTTTATTCCACAGCATAGGGAGTCTTTGGGTGATGAATCTATGCCTCCAGCACGTCCTATTAATAGCCGTGTCGAGGTTTAAGTCTCCGCCCTTGTGGCTCTGATGGATCTAGATTTTTGAGGTGAAGCATATTCATCAAATCTGGGTTTGACATGGCCTTGTATGTTAGGCAAAGGTCACCTCTGAGCAAGCGGTAGCGACTGAATAGAGCTGGAGTTCTTTCAGTCGGGCAGCATAGGACAGATTTTGAGACCCTTTATCCTTTTGGTGAGGAACTTTTGTGGCCTCTCCAGCTGCTGCAAGTGTCGGGTCAGATACATTCCGAATAGGGCATTGTACTCAATCATTGGTCTGATGAGTGATGAGTAAAGGGAGACTATGACCTCCCTTGATCTAGATGAGAATCCCTTCATGATAAGGTGGGCAATGTAGAAGGACTTCCTAACTACTTTAGCTACATGGGTGTCGAATGACAGACTACTATCAACCTGGGTCCCCAGGTCCCTGATAACTTCTTCTGTGCTCAGTGGATTGCCACCTATTTGGTAGCTAGGGGTAACCTTGTTTTTCCCGAAGGGTATGACTATGCATTTTTGGCATTTAACTTTAGGCCGTGGCTCTGGCACCAGTTATCCGTTTCTGTGAGACCCTTCTGAAGGATATCTGTGTCAGATGTGTTTTCTACTATGGCGCCCAGTTTGCAGTCATCTGCAAACTTTGTCAGCCATAACCCTCCTGTGTTTGCTTGTACTTTGGAAAAGTAGATGCCAAACAAGAGTGGGCCCAGGACTGAGCCCTGTGGGACACCACTTGTGACAGGCTTTGAGTCTGACATGGCGCCAGCAACTCTGACCCTGTGGGTTCTGTCACTCAGCCAGTTTGCAACCCATCTTGTGATGTATGGGTTAACATTTAAGCTGATGAGTTTTTCAATGATACCCGAGTGGGGTATTGTATCGAAGGCCTTAGCCAGATCGAGGTAGGCTGTATGGACTGCCTTTCCTCATCAATGGCTTTGGTGACTGTTTCAAAAGTCAACCAAGTTTAAAAGGCATGATCTGCCTTTGACAAAGCCAAACTGGGTTGGATCCAAAGTCTGCAAATTCCCTATGTCTTTATTTATGAGGTCCATTATGATCCTCTCCATGGCTTTGCAGATAAGGCTTGTCAAGCTAATGGGCGGTAATTTCCAGGGTCTGTGAAGGCACCGCCTTTGTGAAGTGGGACCACAGTTGCAGTGCGCCACGCCCTGAGTACGTATCCAGAGGTAAGACTTTGATTAAACAGCTGTCCTAGCTGTGGGTTTAATTCCTCATTGAGTTCGTGGAGCACACAGCCGGGGACACCATCGGGTCCCATGGATGCTGTGTTTTTGCTTTGGAGAGAGCAGTTCTCACTTGGGCTGGAGATGTTTGGGGGCTGCACTCATTTGGTATAGATATCTCTCCTTTTGGGGAGGGGAGAAGTTTGCACTGAACCTGTCAGCCAGTATGTTGGCAATGTCTGTAGGATCAGTAATCTTCACATCATTTTGAACTAGTTCTGAGCATATCTGGGAGTTTCCTCCTAGGTTTCTAACATAGCTAAAGAAGGCCTTATGATTGTCTTTTGAGTCTTTAGCTATTTTTCTCTCGAAATTTGCTTTGGATGATTTTATGAGAGCTCTTAGTTTTTTACTTATAGTGATCAAGGGTGTCTTACCTTTTAAGGATTTTGCTCTATCTTGTAGTAGCTTCCTCCTTTTGTTGTAGAGTTTGTTTATGGCTGGGGTCCACCAGACTGGACGCTTGCCTTTGGTACAAAGAGTCTTTGTTTTGCTTGGGATTGCCTTATCCATGCAGTCCTGCAGGTGCTGGTAGAAGGCGTTTGTAAGTGATTCAGCGGCTTGAGTATTGTTTTCCGCCGGCTCGGGGGCCTGAAAGGAGACCACACTAGTCTTTAGAAGTGTGAAGTCGGCTTTTGAGAAGTTCTTTACTGTGGCTTCTCAAACAACTTCACTTTGTTAATAAAATCATTATATGAAAAATCATTGGCTTATATAAATCTGGGATCTTGTCTGTCTATATCTATCAAAATAACTAAGGGCACAAAACAAGGCTGCCCTCTTTCTCCGTTATTGTTTGCGCTAGTCATTGAACCCTTAGCAAATAATATACGTATGGATAAAAATATTGAAGGAATACAACTAGACAACAGCCTAGAGCTTAAAATTCAACTTTTTGCTGATGATATTTTAATTACTTTAAAAAATAATAGCTGTTTAAAAGCATTATGGGACTCAATTCAAAACTTTCAAAACTTTTCAAGTCTTAAATTTAATGAGAACAAAACAAATGTATTGCTTATAAATACTAATAAAAAAGATCTAAATATAAAATACTATAAATATATCTCTACCGATAATATAATTAAATACTTGGGAATTATAATAACTAACAACCTAGATACTACAATTGAAACAAATTATAAAGAGACCTTAAATAATATTAAAAATCTAATACAAAGATGGAATAAATTCTTCTTTTCAATGGAAGAAAGGCTTTATATAATTAAAATGATCATATTTCCAAAAATTCTTTATGTCATACAAGCTTGTTCTTTGCCACCAGCTAAATCACACCTACAACAATTAAATGATTTAATGGTAAGATTCCTATGGTATCCAAAAAAAACAAGGATAGCTATGAAGTATCATCTAGATGATTGGGATATAGGTGGCATAGGTTTACCAGACATAGAAATATATTTGCATTCATCCATTATTAAAACAATATCATTATGGCTAAATACAAAATATACATCAAAATGGAAGCTAGTTCATGAGAGAATCTGGTTAAAATCAGGATTTGTAATAGCAAATAAGTATACAGATTTCGTACCAAACAATTTTCTATGGCTGATGAAGGAATATATGATGATACATAAGAATAAAAATATAAGTTCCAAATACATTACTTATACATTAAAAATTTTCCAAAATCTTATTAATAGCAATCCTGATATTAAAGCATGGTCATTTCTTTTATATCCAGTAGCGTACACACAAGGTAATATAATAACATTTAATATGGAAATAGTCAACATGCTTAAAGAAAAGGGATTAATATATTGGCATCAATTGCTAAACTCTGGAAAACCTCTGACAATAGACCAGATTAAACAGAAATTAAATATGGAAGATAGTTCATGGTTACATGTACAAGAATTAAGGCAGTATATATTAAGCAAACAAGAAACAATGCAACCATCAATAAGACAAAATGTTCCTAACCCTATAGAACATATACTATTACTAACGAATCAACCCATTACTGGAAAGGGATACTTATCTATTTATAAAACAAACAAAAAAATAAAAATGCATAATAATGACAAAATATGGAATTATTATAGATCAGTTAATGGGCATGTGCCAAATGACAGAGATAAAAAACTAATTCTTCTCTCTCCAAAGCAGACATCACTTTCATTACATTGGAGACTTTTTACATGGCAATTCATACACAGATCTTATGTAACCCCTCATAAAATGGAACTTATGTTTAAGAAAAATATTGGCTGCTGGAGATGTGATTTATCAATAAAAGCAGACTGGCAACATATGTTCTATGAATGCCATTTGATTAAACCATATTGGGATAAAATAAATTATTTTCTGCAAATGGTATTCAATGATAAATTCCAGATTTCCAAATCTATTATTTTGTTTAATGCACCCCTTAGCTATTGCAAGGAAGAACATTACATCAAACTGGAAATCCAAAGCTTCTCCAACTTTTAAGCAATTCATGAATATGGTGTCAGCAGTATCGCACATGGAAATGAACACTATTAAAGGAAGAACTGAAAGAACTACATCATTATACGTAGCACGGCAAAAAGTAACTGAAATACTGGAGAATAATGACTGCAGCAGATTATAATCAGGAAACAATTGTATAGAAAGTCAATTTTATGTCAACAATAGACACCCTTGTAAATAATTTATTTTGGTTTTAATGTTTGATATCTGTTTAGAGGTTTTAGCCTACCTTTTTAAATAATTTGTAAATACTTCATTGTCATAAATAACCTGCATTCATGTTTTCTTGTTTTTGGAAATGAATAAAAATATTTACAAAAAAAAAAAGAAAGTAAACAAAAAGCTTGGGCTCCTCTGCAGGAACAAACAGTTTATCACTGGACATACTAAAGCCATAATTGCAAGGACTCATCTCTCATCCATCCTCCTCAATGCCTCTCCTATTCTGACTAATCTACACCAGGCTGACTTAAACAAAATGGAATCTTGTTATAACAAGATTGCCATGTTCGCTACAGAAGCCTCATATAGGACCCATCATTGTCTATCTCTTAAGCAGCTTAACTGGATTGAGCTGCCTCAACTACTGCTACTCAGTCAATTGTCAGTAACACACAAGTTATACTACCACCCTGAGAAAACCCCTACACTCTAGCATCTAATTCAACCCTCCACTACCACCAGACATTTAAGATCTAGTAACCAGAATCTCATAAATGTCATCAAACATAAGAATTATGCTGGTAAGTCTCTTTCTTTGGTTGCAATATTGCAAGAATCTGGAATACACTACCAAGTCACATAACTTCTAATAGCTTCACTATACAATTTAAAAAACTCCTGAAAATGCACTATTCAAACAACTGGCTATGCAACTGTTACTCACCAGGTTAATACATACCATTGCATTGTAAGGAGAATACTGTTATGTGATAGCAGTTTCCCTGGAAAGGCAGTTATACTAATTATACCTCAAAGACTGTCACTACTGTTGATATTTATTGCATAGAACTAAGACCTATCTACTATATAGTTTGCAACCATTACCTGTTGCCAGAAACAACTCCCATACACTAATTGTTCTTAACCACTGTGCATGTTTCATCCTAAAAATCATATATGTGCTTACTACAATGCAGGTTATAATCCTTAAAAATTATGTATGTTTTGAAATTTTGATTTTATGTTGTTTTTTTGAAATTTTATTTTATTGTATGGCATTGCAGTTTTCTACATTATTGTGTGATCTCTCCTATGTATTGTATTTTGTGAAGCTTTTCTCCCTGGACCTCCGCTGAAAATGGGCCTGTGTCCAGTTGGACTCTCCCAGAAAACAAATGTAAAATAAAAATAAAATAAAATTAACAATAGCGTAATTATATTGTATATGTGCACTGTACCAGTACAAAGCCAGTCAACAAATAATATCACTCTCCTGTTAGTAAAACAAGGAAACAAGGGATAACATGGGCCCTGCAGAGAGAGTAAGTTCATCTCTGATTTCAATATTTCAGCAATATACATTCAGTATTATAAGTTTTAGGACACTGCTCTCCAGTAAGATGACAAGGACCTGAGAAAATATTTTGTTTGCTCCAAGCAGCATTGTTGCCTTAATTTTAACACTCCAGCTCTTACAACTTTCACCTTCACATCTGTTGCTGTAGACAACAATGAGAAAAAGTTGCCAGCATATTTTGTTCTGCTTTAGTCAAATAAAATGCCAAATGTACAAGCTATATGGCAAGATGTTCACCAGAAAGAGAACTAGTACAACAAGATCAGCCTAGTTGCTAAAAAAAAACAGAAATACTAAAACTGGTAGGCCAAGATATAACAAAAGAAACATAAATCCTACAACAGGTCAGCTAAACTGTAACAACAGAACAAGAAATGCTGCAACATGTCAGCCAGGATATATTGACAACAGGTCAGCCAAGACACAACAACACAAAAAATGAAATACCAGAATAGGTCAGCTAAGAAACAAAATCAGAAAAGGGAATGCTGCAAGTCAGCCAAAAGATAACAAATGAAAAAGAAGTACTGCAACAGGTCAGCCAAGACTTAACAAAAGAAACAGAAACACTGCAACAGGTCAGCCAAAATATAACAACTGAAAAAGAAAAACTGGGACAGGTCAGCCATGACATAGCAGAAACAGAAATACAACAGGTCAGACAATATATTTATATCTATATTTATATATCTATATCTATATATATCTGCATCTATATATATATATATATATATATATATATATATATATATATATGTATGTATGTATATATATATATATATATATATATATATATATATGTATGTATACATATGTATATATATATATATATAGATATATACACACACACACACACACACACACACACACACACACATATATATATATATATATATAGCATAGCTATAGATACAAATATATATATATATATATATATATATATATATATATCTATATATATATATATATATATATATATATATATATCTATATATATAGATAGATAGATATTTATATATGCAATGCAGCTGGTCAGCCAAGATATGTCCAAGATATAACAACAGAAATACAAATACTACAAATGGTCAGTCAAAATATAACAACAGAAAAGGAATACTGTAACAGGTCAGATATAACAGAAACAGAAATACTGCAACAGATCAATCACGATATGACAACAGAAGCAGACAAAGTGCAACAAGTCAGCCAAGACAGAAAAACAGAAAAAGAAATACTATAAAAGAGCAGACAAGAGCTAATAACAGAAACAGAAATACCGCTATGCAAGTCAAGCAATATATCACCAATGTTTTGAGCTGGACTGATAGAATTCACTATCCAACTGACAAAAGCTTGAAGCACCAAGTAGCTTTTGTTATCAATCTATCTACTATACATAGGCCCTACAAAAGTATAATTTTTTACAAGGAATAGCAAGCACTTACACCAGAGTGGATTGATTTCATCAGATTTTATTGAAGTGAATGTGAAACTGGCAATACATTAGAGTATGAGCCAAGAAGTGTCACAGAATCTCTCAACCTGAGGCTGCCCATGGTATGATTCATTGTATCTTAATAATGACTGTGTACCAGCAAATTCCTCACGTATAAGGTGTTTTACCAAAATCCTACTATTGCTGCAACTTTGTATCTCTATTTATCATGTACATGATGTGGAGCTTTTCTCCCCGGGCATCCGCTGAAAAAGGACATGTGTCCAGTCGGAATTTCCCGGTAAACAAATGTAAATAAATAAATAAAATAATAATAAATAATAAATTATGGCCAACAATTGGTTATGACTTTTGAACCAGCTATGAATTTATTAATGACAGTAATTTTTTTAAGTACGGTAGAGTTATTAAAAGTGCACTAGATTCTGTTACATGGCATGACAGAAAAGGAATGAAACATAATAATGATGTGTGTATTTACCAAAGCCTCTGCCTCAAAAGAAGTCAATATGTCATGTCACATCCACATTGTATGGTACAGCTTAACACAACATAAGAATTTGTCTGCTGCTTTTAATAAGGGCACTAAACTTCAAGAGACAGATGTCATGTGTGGTGCACTGACTCATTTTTAACATCTTTGTCAAATCAAAGTATTCACAATGACATAGACACATACATTAATAGAAATTCAAACAAACCATAGTGACATTTTCATAATTTTTGTGCTCTGAACATGTTTTAACAGTTATCATTTTACATTACTTAAATTGCTCAATTCATTCTTTCCTTTAAACCTCACTCCTCCTGTTGAACATTATTCTGCATATACAATTCTGCAAATTCCATTTATTTCTAAATAATTTGCTTCTTCCCTTTCCTAAAGCTGCCACCTCCAGTTCTTTTAACCCTTTACAATATTCAGTACTGCATTTACAGTCGGTTTAGATTGTGATTATTATTTTCCAATAATTGCTTCTTTTGGCAGCAAATATTATTAAACTTAATAAGAACTTTCTATGTTTAGGCATTTCAGATCCTGTGTTCCAGCTCATAAGAATTTCCTTAGTTATAACCATTAGCTCCCCAATATTTCTGATGTACTACTCTGTAGGGAATTTTTAAACTCTACTAAACAATTACACTCCCAAAACATTTTTGCGTTTACCTCTTTCTTTTCCATCACACGTCCAGGTACACCAGGGTAAAAAATACATATATAAACACCTCCAAACAAAAATCCTAAATCTTCTGGACTTCTTTGCATACTTAAGAGTCATACAGATGCCCTCCCAGTGTTGCTTCATAAACTGCCTCTCCAGTCTTTCTTTCCAATCTTTTTTAACCTCCTCTGATTGATTCTAATACTTATTATGCAATATTTTATTTGCCCTCTTTACTGCTCCTATAATTTGTTAGATCAGGGTTTATGCCAGACCACTGAATGGCCACATTGTCGAATTTATCATTTTGTAGATAATGCAGGCCATTGGACCATTCTGACTGAGATTGTGTTATGGTGGGGATCTGGAAATTTGCTCTTTTCCCCACTGTAGTGTGATCTTGGAGTCGATATATATATATATATATATATATATATATATATATATATATATATATATATATATATATATCAGGGGGTGTGGAGGCACAGCCCTCCACATGGGGGGGGGGGGGTATTGATAGCCTGCATTGTTTATGAGATGACATTCAACAATATGGCCATTTGACAGTCTGACATACACCTGTTAGACTATTTAGGATATCACATGGACATTTCTTGTTTAGGCAGATTACCCTCCATCTCTAAGAGATGTATGGTTACTTGCTTGTTCTAGAATTTCTAGAGTA
This sequence comes from Protopterus annectens, assembly GCF_019279795.1. Classification (NCBI taxonomy): domain Eukaryota; kingdom Metazoa; phylum Chordata; order Ceratodontiformes; family Protopteridae; genus Protopterus; species Protopterus annectens. Next base: position 1,192,444,435 of record NC_056744.1, read on the forward strand.
ACTGTGGACTCTACTTATTTAAGACAGAAAATGCAGCAAATTTTGTAACTTGCTGTAATGGCATTAGCGATTTTTTGCAAGTGGCTTTGGGGGCACTAAAGGCTATGCTCCATCATACCTCTGTTACTTATATATAACTGCAACTCAGAATAAGGGGAGAACTGTCAAGTGCTAGAACCTTCAACTTGGTACATAATTTCCATAGTCACACTTCCATTTTTGCTTCTCTGAGGATCAATCATGCATTTCTTAGAATTTGAATATGAGTCCATATTAAATGTACATTATTAATTTAACTTATTACTTATCTTGCTTTAATCTCAGAAAACAAATAATCATTACAGCATATCATTCAAGTTTAATCTCAAAAAAGCTAAAAATTTTGTAGCAATAGGTCCTGAAATTAGCCCTGGATGTATTGTAAATAGTGCAAAGCATGATTTAACCACCATCCCTAACAACACTATTCAACCTCAGCCTCCATAAAGGTTGCATATCAAGTAAATGTAGAAGAAGAATTGCAGTCATTACCCCACATAGCGGATGACCTTCCACAGACCCAGGAAGTTACAGAATTATAAGTCTGACCAGCCTCATATGCAAAACCATGGAAAGACTTATCATGGAAGTAATCAACAAGGACATAGGGAACCTTCAAACACTGAACCTGTTTCAGTTTGGATTTTTCAAGGGCTGGTCATGCTTCTCAACCTAGTGGACTTTTTTGAAAACCTCACCAAAGCAATGAACAAGATAAAATAGTACACACAGCGTATCTTGATCTGATTAAAGATTTTGACTCAATCGCCAAATCAGGAACAGTAGAAAGGTTAAATAAACTGGAAATAAACCCCTATGTCATCCATTGGATTGTCAACTAGTTCACAGATAGGATGCATGAAATAAAATTAGGGGAAGTTACCTCCACAAAGAGACCAGCCACCAGTGGAATCCCCCATGGTTCTCTACTGAGACCGCTTTTGTTTAGCATCTACTTCTCTGTAATAAAACCCATTACCAAAGGGCTCTGACTGACTAAGTTTGCAGATGCCTGCAAGCTAGGAGCAGTCATTCAATTCCCAAAATTTAGCCATCCTGCCAGAATAAATAACTGGTTCCAAAATCATGTACTGAAAATAAATGCCAAAAAATACATTATCATCTCCTTTAGGAAGTTATCTACCCCAGGAAACTGCCACATTAACAATATGCTCTTAACAGTTGGCCTGGTTGTTTGGAATTTGGCAAGTTATGTGGATAGTACCCTAACTTTCGACCAACATGTGCCCGTTATCATAAGAAAGTCCTCCTATACTGCACAGCGTATAAATAAAGGGATTGTGTCTAGATCTAGAGATGTAATCGCTCCCTTTACTCAGCACTCATTCGGTCAATCATTAACTAAAATTCCCCATTTGACTTGTATCTGTCCAGACACATGCAACAACTGGAATGCAGACAGAGATGCCCCAGTGAAAAGATCTAGGACCTAAGAAAAATGTTCGACATGGATGGAATCAAAGCTCTGTCACTATACCCAGTATCCTACATAATGCTAAAAGGTGACCTGTGTCTGGTGTACAAAGCATCCTCTGATCCAGTACTACTGGATTTACTGCACATCAGCAAGTCAAATGGCATCAGAAAATTTCCATCTAGAGATCTAAACTACTTATGCAGCAACAGCAGAACTGTTTGGAGGGATAGGTACATCTGGTAGAGGATGCCACAGCAGTGGAACAGACTTTCCATAAATGTAAAACAAATTTCATCCCTGCCCATATTCAAACACATCTTGGATAAATGGAAAGGTAATAGAAAATTTACTCCAGGACTGTAACCATACTAATGGACAGAGGCAGCTCTTAAATTATTTAACCTAGCATGAGTCCCCTCAAATTATCTATGGTATGATCCCAGTTTGTTTCACTAGGAGTAATACATAATCTACCATGGAATAGGTGAGGTTACTCTAACACCAAATGACATAGGTTAATTCAACTACCAAAGGGGGAGGTTGGCTAGGTCTAAAATGGTCTGCAAAGGGAGCTAGCCTATTACTAACCTATGAACCTGTGATAACTGGACAGAAACTTTCTTTTACTTATACATTTACATTTTAAGTAAATTTCTGTCAAAGACTATGCTAAAATGTTTATTTCTTGAACTCATTAACTGTTACCATTCTAACTTTACCAGTGCATCTTTTCTTATTCTGTTTAGAGAATAAACAACTACTGAGATGTTCATTTCTGTTCTTAGTATTGTCTACAAATGTGTTACCTCAGCCACCTTATTTTTCTTTTAAATTTCTTACCAGCCATGAAAATAGATAAGTCTGTCTTTACAGTGAAACATATTTACCAATGAGTGAAGAAGAAACTCAGTTTTATGGGTGCACAAAACAAATGTAATGAAAAACTAGTGAAGCATTTTTTTTTTATTTCACTATGAGTGGATGAAGTTCAACCTGCCAAAGATCCCTGAACTCCATTACCTAATAAAAAAAAAAAAAAAAAAAAAAACACGCACACATTTGTGGGGAGCAAACCCTGCACCCCACAAACATATATATATATATATATATATATATATATATATATATATATATATATATATATATATATATATATATATATATATATATACACCAACTCCACAGTTACAACCACTCAAATAAGGGGAAACTATCCGCAAAAAGGGGATCATTGTCATCGCAACTCACTGACAGTTATTTGCTATGGAGGAGCTCTGATCCTCGGCAAGTTGAACTTTGGGCAAATGTTGCCTGAGAATTCAGTCTTTGTCTATCATTACATTTTTTTTTATTTATTTAAAAATAATAAAGCCCACAATACTCTGACATAGCATTATAACACAGATTCAGGACTACAGTGTGGGTTATGTTGTAATATACTCACTGTGCTGAGTTTAATCACTCTTATGATGCCCTTCTGAAGTCATGAGCATAGTACATTGTAATTCATACAATAGCCAGGCATTAATTCAACAGTAAAGCATGTTAGGATTTTGTGAAGGTGAACTTGCAGTCAATTACATGAAGTGGAAAATTATATAACTCAGGCATTTCTGTAGCAGGGAGGTATATGAAAACTTGTCTCTGTTTATGTGCAATATATATCATTACAATGTACATCTTGAGAAAAGGCTGCAGTTCTTAATCCCAAAATAAGATTATGCTGTTCCACTGTCATGTAAAATTATATAATATGAAGAACTGTAATGTGATCGCCAACACTATTAATTACAGTTCCAACAGGATACAGGTTTTTTAATAAAGAATATGAAAATGCTATTTTAATAAAATACATATTTTAAAACATAACTTGCACTTTTTTATGAGGCAGAGCAAATATCACCCATGCATCCTGTGGCAACACTCCCAGTAATTTTTGAGATCACATTTAGTGGTAACTAGAGGAATGTCTCTAACTTAATCCGGTACTTATTATTATTACCGGTATTATTGCAGCCACATTTTTGCGGTCGCGAAATTCAGAAACTTCAAGTGAAACAAGTGCATGTACGAGTCGGAATTGAACTTCCAAGTGTTTTCTACTGTGACATTACAGTGGTTAAGTATCGGGGGCACACTAAGCTGTACACATACACAACTAGTGTCTAGCATCAGTTACACACACTGGAATCCTAAACGCTGTAGCACTGATGCGATTACCTGTCCTCACAAGCAGCTTCGAAAGCTGCCATTATTCTTTCTGTTCGAAAAGAAACAAATGCCGTTATTTACTGATATACTGACAATAACACTCAGTGATGACTCGAAAACTACACAACTGCAACTTGCAGGGAATAATGTAAAAATATGAGGCAGAAATCTGGACACTGGAGAGGTATCAGTATGGCCAAGTGCATTCAAGGTAATGCAGACACACATGTTT
>NC_056744.1:1192453354-1192493354 GCF_019279795.1 Protopterus annectens
ACATACATTCTCCCTGCAGCAGAAATGAGTTCTAGGACCCTTGAGTCCAGCACTTGCCAGAGTATAGTGGGTGAGTTGGGACTCCGTAGAATGGAGGCAGATGCCCCTTTCATTTCTAATCTCTGCCAACAAAGTAGAGCATCCAATCGTCAGAAACTACTGATGGCAAGGCCATCTTGTTGAAAGCTGACTGTCAAGTCAGGGTACCCTTAGGAGAACTTGAGAATTTTGGGTGCCATGCCTCAGCAAAGTCAAAAGTTGGGAGGGCTATTATCATTTTCCCTAATCATTAGGTTTGGCAGAAATCTTGTCCTGCTGTTTTCTCTAGGCACCTTGGTTTTCATACGGCTAATATTTCAGATAGATAGGCCACCAAATAATAATCTTGCTAATTAAAGAGAAACTTGTGAATAACTTGATACCCCTTTTATCAGTTCACCTATGTCATCCCACTGTTTAGGGACCTGATTAGCTCCTGTACCAAGCACACAATCAGAATCAAACGAAGCATTCAAAATTCATCAGAAAGGTTCTGTCTGATTAACCAGTCAATGTGAACAATTAAATTGGTAGAAAGTTTGGGTGTTAAGGACAAAGGAAGTATATAAACATGTACATATGTTTGCTGATGACTGCATGTTATTACTTGATGATGTAAAAGGGATGCACCCTTAAGTGCTAAAGATCTTTCAGAAATTCAGAAGAGAATCAGGGTCGGAGTATCACGCTAAGAAGGCCTTAGTAATGAGGGGGTGGTGGAGTTGTGCGTTAAAAATCTATTATGCTTGCTGTTGTCAGTTTGGGGAAAAGTGATTAGATTTAGGGATGCAATAAATGAGTTTCAACAGCCAACATTTTAGAAAGGTGTTAGGCGAATGGGAATATGGACTGAGACATTTCAAACAGTTGCAAGATGAGATAAAGGGCACAATTTATGACTTTTGAGCAAGTAGAGAGATTTTTGATCTGAAGAAGGGGGATAGTTGGTGAACAGAAGAGTGGTCAGGAGGATAACAGGGGAAAAGCAAGAAGAGGTAGGGAAGATGGAGTGGTGGAGGCCATTCATGTACAACAAGAATAGAATGGTTTCAGTGCCATCTCCAGATCCTATCACTACTTATTTCTTTGTCAGTAACATGATTCCAGTGATATAATTTCATGGATTATAGATTTTAGTACTGATTTCTTTTCAGACAGATATGGGAGAGCTATAAGTTATTCATTCTAAGTAAAGAATTTGTTATATATTCTGTGATCTGTTTATGGTATGCATCTTTTTGTTCAGATATTGCTTTCCACAGCAGTTTCTTCATGAAATTGTCACTTTTCACAATTACCTGCACTGATTTTGGAGAAATGATTTCCATTTGAAAGGCTTCGTACAAAGCAGGATGCTCTCTGAACGTTTACTGGGCTTTTGATAACTAATTTCTAAAAGAATCTCCTTTATGTACCATGTTACTGCATCTGGGATATGCTTAGCATCATCCGAATAGTTTATGTCAAGATTAGCTTGATATTGCACCTCTTTTTCGCTGTTAATCTCTGAAGAGATTGTATACTTTGTGATAATTTCAGCAAATCTAAACTAACAATGGGTGGTTTCATTAATTGCCTGTTTACAGAGTGTTGTTCACTTTATTACTCCTCATTTCATTTTCATAGCACATACACCATAACAGCCAACAGTATGATACTGTGTAGCTATATACATATATATATAAAACATATATAAATATAGGTCCCTATCAGATTATCAAAGTGTCAAAACTTCGAAAGTCATATGGTCGGGACCATATGATCGAAGGTTGAAACTTTGAACACTTTTTATGGAGACCGGGGTACAGGGCGGAATGGGAAATTTACCTTTTTCCGCAATGCAGTGTATTCTCAGAGTTGGTATATTTAATTAGCAGTTTAATTAACAGGGGTGCTGGGGGGGGGGGGGCAGCCATCCACTGCAAAAATGTTAAAAATAGAATTTTTTGTTTTTATTATTGTTTTTAATATTCAGTGTTCTGAAACTTCGATCATATGGTCTCAGCCATATGAATTTTGAAGTTTCCAAACGTCAATAATGTGACATAGATCTATATACATATATATATATATATATATATATATATATATATATATATATATATATAGATATATATATATATATATATATATATATATATATATATATATATATATATATATATATATATATATATATATATATATATATATATATATATATATATATATATATATATATATATATATATATATATATATATATATATATATATATATATATATATATATATATATATATATATATATATGTGTATGGCAGTTGGTCAAATGACTAGCTACACCAACACCCAGAATATCAAAGTGAAAACAGCAAATGTTTAGACATTTTGCACATGCTTATCGGATTACCCTATAGTGGCATAAGCCACATACAAGTGTTTAGGCAGTGGAGCAACCCCCTCATATGTAGGGCTGTATCCCCACATATCCTGATAAATATACATACAAACTCTGAGACTGCATGGTCCCCAGGTAAAGGAAATATTCCTGTACACTGACACTCATTCTTGCACACCTGACGAGCAACTATGTCCGCATTCACTAAATATATATATATATATATATATATATATATATATATATATATATTTATGTATACACATATAAAATACACTATTTTATATATTTTGCTTCACGGCTATTATCCATTCTTTAAATGTTCAAGTAGAATTTGAAATGTCTCATCCTCATGATCTTCTAGAATACCAAAATAACAAAGAACAGAATTAAAATAGATTTCAAAGAAAAAGAAAATAGATTTTGGTGATACCTTTGTAAAGGGTAAGAACAAATAATTTAATCCATGTGTGCACAAGTATAAATAAGGTACTACGGCTCATTGAAAGTAAATCCTTTCTTCACATTCTCCAAGTAAGTGATGGGAGGTCAGCTGGATTCCAGCAATGGGCTCAGATTTGCAGTTATTTTGGCATTAACTACTATGCAATATTACTTTTCAGAGCCTTCAGTTCACTAATGCAAGAAGAACAAGGCTCTCTTTTTCTCTAAAATAGAAGAATTTATTGTTTTTAGAGAACATTCTGTTTTACATCAAGAGTATGTATTAAACATGACTATTTATTGATGGTATCTCACATTTGGCTTAAAATTAAGATTCCCAAACTGTAAGCCAATATAGCTTTTCGCAGAGTACCGTGAAGTCAAGCAGCATTGTATGCATTCTAGCAGAATAACATAAGCTGGTATAGAAATTAGTCTTTTTATCGTTATAAAAGATGTTTTGAATGTATGCTCACTTTTAATCAAAGTAACCTGATCCCTGTTTATGACAGATGTGTGCTAAGCCTTACGGCTGACAGTAATACCTTCTACTATTTAATAAAGAGGTGGTTTATTTGTCAGATAATTTTCTTAGACATATGGAAAACAATGCTTACACTGGATTCATCTTTTTTATCCATACATTTGTAATAATCTATTAAATAAATTCCACTGACAAGCTATAAGCACGAGTTATTATCAGATGAGGAAAAAAACTAATTTAAATCATACCTCTCAAATTCTTTGCTCAAGATTTCTGGATAAAGCCAAAAGTAATCAAAGTGCAAAGGTTCAAAAGCAAGTACATTTTTTTTAAATATTACTCTAATTCACTTATTTTCTGAACAATAAAAGCATGAAACTAATATATGGCATTACTGACTGATTGAGTTCCTCATTAATTTACTAGAAATCAATACATATATGTACATGTGTGTGTGTGTGTGTGTATAAATATATATATATATATATATATATATATATATATATATATATATATATATATATATATATATACATATATATAAATATTTATATGTGAGGGACAGTAAAGTTGAGAGGTATGATAAGTATAAATAAAATACCCGAATCAGAAATTCAGTCTGTTTTTTTTTTTGTTTATAAATATTAACTTTATAAAATAAATGGGAACAAAAGGTAATGTAAAGACCGCCATTGGTTATGGAAAGTGCAGGGTATGTTTACTGCACACACTAAAGAACATGTAAAGTTGCTAACTATCTAAACTTAGTGATAAATTAATGTGTAGCTTGAATGTTCAAATGTCCGTATTTTGGGTCTATATTAAATCAGCAAATGCTTAAAATTTATCGACCCTTTAAAAGCGAAAGCTTAAAATCCCAAACACACGGAACAGCGATTTTTTTCCAAGGGAAAAAATTGCTGTTCCACGAAAAAAAAAAAAGTTCAAAACGCTAAATGCTATGTCTTCCATACCCCCCCCCCCCCACTTAAATATATCAACTCCAAGATCGCACCACAGTGGAGGAAATGGCAAAGTCCCGAAAATGGCCCAGTGATTTAATTGCTGTTCCATGTCTTCGGGATTTCAAGTATTCGCTTTTAAAGGCTTGCTAAATCAGTGTTCGCTATTTTAAGCATTTGTTAATTTAATATAGACCCCATATTTTCTTATGATGCTAACTAATTTTAATAACTGCAACATAACTGCAACATGACTCATTTTAATTTATTGTGCACCTTTGTTATCCAGTGCAAACTGACATTTTCCATCAAATATGTAGTTATGATTCCGTTCTTTGTTTATGTTTAAATGTGTGCAGCATGCAATGAGCTACACTTTAAAATTGGTAAGACGCTAAATTACATAGCAATCAAATTCATACTTTGCATCACTGTGAGAAAGTGAGCATCCTAAAAATAAAACTACATTACTTAAAAGAAAACACTTAGCATTGGCATGGATTTTTTAAGGTTCAGAGGGCCACAGACTTAAATGTAGAACACTGTCATCTTTGAAATATTAAGTGCTACATCATGTTAATCTATTTCTTGCCATCCTATAATATTCCCTTAACAGAGGCAAAACGCAATAGTCACCAGGGTTCTTAAATGGACAGATTGATAAAAGTCAACTTCCTTACACTAGAAAACAGTCCAGAACTTCCTTTTTTGGTTTTCCTTGAAATGTAGAAATGAGAAATTCGGCTGTCATCATCTTCCACTGACATGTTTAGCTATTCCACTGAGAAGGCACCAATGCAACAGTCCTTCCCTATCGAGAAAAGCCATCATATGCCTAGGACAGTATAATCATCTTTACTCATTGTAGCAAACTGCAAAGCTCACCAAAGTAATATTTTATATTATTTCCTATGAGTCTTGAGCTCTTGTTTTTATTATGCATTTATTCTTCTCTCTCCTCACCCTGTTGCTGTAAAATGTCCAAAAGAATAGATTTGAAAACCATCTAAAAGTAACATATTCAGAATTAAATGCACAGTGATACTTCTGTGTGCATGATGCAGACATTAGCAAAGAGTGCTCTAAAAGATTCATCACAAAACGTTAGCAGATGATAAAGCTATATGCAAGCAGATTTTATAATTAAAGTTGCCTTGTAACTTTACATTGTTTTGGTATTTTTACTGTACAGCATGCAAGGGAAATGCAAGTAAGTAAGCCGTCTCTGTTCAGTAGCACTGTGATGGGATAATGAGCAGTATGGATTTTTGGAGTCACGTGTCAATGTACTAGCTTGTGGGCGTGGCTTATCCAAACTAGGCTTTTGCACAAACTGGTGCATGGTGCTTGCACACTGTGCAGATTCAAAGACTGTTCACAATCCATTCAGAGAAGTGCAGGAGCTGCATACATGTCCATAGATATTAATTGCATTACACCTATTGTCTCTAATGGGAGAATGTGAGCAGGATGAACTAGAATACAGCAGATCCTCATTTTGCTTTGATTTGTTCAGATTGCCAGCTGATGTAAGATGTGCTGTGCAGTGTATGTATATCTGCATGTGTGAATGTCTGTCTGACTGGGATCAGATGGCACTGGCACCGTACTGAATGTACATATTGCTGTATGTTGGAGTGTGCTTGTGCTAAGAGTTGTAGCCTGTTTTTAATGTGTGTGTGTGTGTGTGTGTGTGTGTGTGTGTGTGTGTGTGTGTGTGTGTGTGTGTGTGTGTGTGTGCACGCGTGTGTGTGTGTTTATGTGTGTGTGTGTGTGTGTGTGTGTGTGTGTGTGTGTGTGTGTGTGTGTGTATACACCCATTCTACTCTATGAAGCAATCTGAATAGGGGAGGCTGAGAGAGCACATCTGTGGACAACAATGTTTTTTCTCTGTTCAGCTACCTCTGCTCAGGTAACCCCTCAAGTAAGTAGTTCTGTACAGATTTTGTGTGTGTGTGTGTGTGTGTGTGTGTGTGTGTGTGTGTGTGTGTGAGAGAGAGAGAGAGAGAGAGAGAGAGAGAGAGACAGAAACAGTGTTTCAAATCTGCAAAAACACTTCTGATTTTGTTCTGTTGTAGCTACATGTGTGGTATGAGGCCTGATCACTGCAGCTTTCAAACGTGCTTAACAAAGTCTCTTATGTACTTGCTGATGTCAAAAGGGAATGCAACAAATATATCTTTTTGCTAACTTCAGAGCATAATCAAAGTGATCCACAAGCTTGTTACAGCAAAGTTTCTACATACAAACTTCCTTATTAGTAAGGATCACACTTCCGCAAAAAAAGCAGACACTTTAGATTCGCTTTAGAAACATCCAGTAGCAGAATTAGTGCTGCAATACAGAAAACAAAACTGTGATGGAGCAAATTGTATAATGGCTTCTAAAGCTGCAGGTTGATTAGATCTGTACCTTTTTATGTCTGCCATTTATGTGTGAGCTGTATGTGTCTGTCAGTTTTTTAAGCCGTCATGCACTTTGCAAACCTACAGTCTTTTTATATGTTGTGATGAGTTCACTGATCCTAACAATTTGTTAACATGTTTTAGAAAGTGAGTAAAAGAAATTCACACCTCAAAATTTGAGATTATTTTTTTTTTAATCTTTCATGATTGATGATTCAAGTCAATCATACTCCTCTGTACCTTCATTCTTCATCCCCAAAGAGGACATATAAGGAATGAAAGAACTATAAAAATTGTGCTACACACTTGATTGCATTACTTGTTTACATGACATTTTTTTTTTTGTATTTCAAGATACATTAATAATGGATCCAGACATGGATAAAGAGTTTCAATGAGTGCCAGGACTGGAAAGTAATTTCACTGAAAACCAGTTTCACCACTAAAGGAGTTTGTGCTTCCCCTACTACTGTGTGGCCATTGAGTCTGGGATATATATGTGTGGGGTTGTGGGGTTGTCTCACATCAGAGGTGTGCAACAGGATTTGCGTCTCCCTACAAAAAACATTATGTGGGGTTCTCAATGACTTTGTTTCATGTAGTGAGTTGACATGTTACATTGAAAACACGAGCATTGAAAACAATATTCTTTAAGTATGTCAGTGAGTCTCATCTCACTGCTTTCACATACTGACTAAATCATTTGCTGTCCCCACTGTGCCTTTTTTAAGGGAAGTTCATCTCGTGGACAACTCCACATAGGAAACAAAAAATTACACTTTGGACAACATTAAGGCATCATTGCTGATGGTGTAATCCTAAATAATTAAGTGTCCAAACAAGTTCATAGGTTCATAGATTAGTACTAAGCTAACTGCCCTTGTGAGCCATTTTAAGCCTAGCCAATTATCCCCTTTTAGACTGTTCTTTTTAAGATCTCAAAGACAATCACATTGATGTAGTTACAGAAAACAACATCCAGAGCATGAAAAGTAATCTCTTTGTTTCAGGGTTGCTCATCTATCATGGGATTAGATCTAAAAATAACTACATGGAAGTGTCCCTAATTATTTTAACCTCCATTGTCTTTCATCAAATCCTACATGATATTAATATAGAACTATCCAAAATTACAGTAAAACTCAATAAAATGTAATTATCACTAACTTACCCAGCTATGGAGTCTCATTAATTTCCACCTCTGAGTATGAAGAATACCTGAGCCAGTTAGAAAAGTTAATCACTAACTAAATACACATTTTACGCATGATTTAATCTAAATTAACAAATGTGTACAACTAAAACTAAATAAATATGCCCTGAGATTTCTTGACTGCTTAAATGCCAATATCCCTAAACAAATTGCACATTTGTCCACCTGAGGAATTAATTATCTGAATCTTCTACTTTGTGTCCTTCAAAAGCAGTATCCTTTGTGTTGCTTTCTCCTTGGTCACCTTTTCCCTGAAAAACAACTTAGCAGCCTCTCACCACTCTTCATTTAGGGATTAATCTATACTACTCTTACTAGTCACACTAGTTAAAAAAAACAACTTTAGAAATGCAGATTTTAATCTCTAACGGATGCAACACATACTATTTCTCTCTTATTATATACTAAAATAATGCAGTTTAAGTAACAGCAGTACTGTAGCTTATGAAGCTGTATTTTTCCCAGCCCTGCATACAAATTATATTTGCTTTTTAACAATCATATTATAGCATCATTAATATACTGAAATTAATATACATTTTAATAAGCTGGTCTTGTCCCATAACAAAATGAACATTTTTTTTTCTTTATGATTAAGAACAAGTGTTTATCAAATGTCATGTTATTATCAATTATAACATCACTTAACTTAATATGTCATACTGGGGCTATATTGATATTGTTGGATGAATGTATTTGAAAGGAGGACAAGGTGTCTGAGGTATTGTTATTTGAAAAGAACATTAGCTTTGTTTTATAGGGATTGAGAATTAATTGAGAGTATGAGAGCCAAGATTCTATTGCTGAGAAGGACTCCTAAGTTATTTCTTCGAGTTGTGAGAGTGATGGAGCCACGCAGATGAGTATTGAGTCATCTGCTTACTGTATGATTGAAGTGAGGTGGGTAGCAGTTTGGAGCTTGTTGGTGAAGATACAAAATAGGAGTGGGCCCAGAATAGAGCCCTGAGGAAAATCTAATGTGGCAGGTAGCAGATCGGAGTATCCATGTTCCCATTTGACAGCTTGTTGTCTGTCAGATAGGTAGTCATGGAACCATGTGTGGGCAGACTGGCTTAGGTTAAGAGTTCATTGAGCAGTTTTTGATGAGAGACTACATGAAATGCTTTGGACATGTCTAGGAAGATAGAGGAGACTAGCTGTCCATTATTTCTAAACTGGTTAATTTTGTTTGTAAAACTTAAAAGGGCTGTACTGGTACTATGGTTGATTTGGAAGCCATCTTGAGAATTGGTAAGACATTTATTAGGTAGTAAGTAGTTCATAAGCTGGGAATGTATACATTTTTCTAATATTTTTGACAAAGTAGATAAAAATAGCAATAGGCTTGTAGTTAGATAGGTCTGTAGAGATTCCACCTTTATGTAATGGTATGATATAGGATGTTTTCCAGATTTTGGGAACATACTGTTCTATTATGGAGTAATTGCTTAATATGGAGACTGGATAAGAGACAGCATCAGTAACCATTTTGAGATATTCAGAAGGTAGATTGTCAGCAGCAAGGAATATAGATGTAAGTTTGTTGAGCAGTTTTTAATGGCACTGGTTTGTACAGGCTGGAAGGAAAAGGCATTTGTTATTTCTTTGGAACCTTTGGGAATGGTTACAGGGGCATTGGTGGTATTTTTGGTTAGTGATAATATGGAGTTAGCAAAGTAAGTATTAAATTGAGTAGGTATCATATCACTAGTGCTTGTAGTGGTAGGTGTTGGGGTCGACAGTTGGCCAGGTTGTAATAGTTGTTTTATAGTTGCCCAGAATTTTTTAGGATTATTTTGATATTTTTGTTGGGATACAATGTAGTAGGATTTTTGTCATTCCTGACCTGTTTTTTGGCTTTATTTCTTAGTTGCCAAGAGTTAATTAGAGTGGTCTGGTTTATGTTGGAATGGTATTCAAGCCAAGCTTTGTTCCTGCTTTTAAGTAACTGCTTTGTCTCTATTGTGAGCTATGGAGTGTAGTTTGACTTTACCCTAATAGTTCTAGTAGGTGCTTGGCTGTTTAATATGTCTAAGAATGTTTTGTTGAAGTATGCTATGGTAGTATCTTGGGGAAGTGATGTTAGTGGGGTCCACTCACAAACTTGAAGGGTAGAGGGTCGCTACAAATATTTGAGGTGAGAACTGTTTTCTGTTGTATGTTTGTATGTACAAAGTTTTTTTGACAGCATATAGGTGTTGTCTGAGAAAGAAGGTTAGTAGATGGTCGCTTTTGGTATCTGGGAGGTAGCTTGACTGCTAGGTAGGTGAGGTTTTCCTTTTTAAAATCAAGTCTAGTATAAACTGTGTGTTGGTCTTTTTTGCTGATTCTAGTTGGGGAATGTATTAATTGAGAGAATCCTTACAAATTAATGAAATTTTAGGGTTGTCTGAGTTACAGGTTAGCCAGTCTGTATTAAAGTCCCCCATTATTATGGTTTCCTGGGGAAATGTTAGGGATGACCAGTAGAGGAGGTCTTAAATTATAGTGGGCTTACTTCCAGGAGGGTTATAAGCTGCTCTAATGGTTATGTATTATTTGGGATTTATTTCAAGTCTAGTAAATAGAAGCTCGGTGTTACTGAATTTTTGAGGGTTTGGTTGCAGGCATTCGAGTTTGAGTGTATTCTTATAAATAATGGCTAAACCCCCACCCTGCTTGTTTAGTCTGTCTAGCCTATGAATGTTGTAGTCTCGGGGTAAAATTTCATTATTGCTTATCTGAGGTTTTAGCCAGGTATCGGGGAGTAGAGTGAGAAGGAAGCTTGAAATTTGTGTATTTTATTTTCCAGGCTCCTAAAGTTCATGTTAACAAATAAGAGGTCTGATTTTTTATGGGAAATACTGGTAGTACTGTGAACATATGGAGGGGGTAATGTGTCTGGTCCTTGCTGATTCATTTTGGGGCCAGGGTTTGGGTGGATATCCCCTCTGAGTTTAAGGTTTAATTGTGAATGTGGTAATGGATTTGAGTGCTTAAGTGTTAGTTTGGTACATCTGTGGAATATTTGTGGTATAGTAAATTGTTGTACATACCTATATGTGAAAAAGCCAGTCTGGCGGAACTAAAGTGGTTTGGCGCTATGATGAATTGTATGGCTTTAGTATTGAATGTTAAGAGACATGAGGTGGCTGGGAGGGATAGACTGTATGTAGAGGATGGTGATAAGATGTTGAATTAGCAGTCAAAGAGAAAATAATTAGGATAGAAGTGTGGAAGAGGAACATAGATGAAATCGTGATGATGACAGCTATATGTTGTTTATGGAGGTAAGTAAGTTTAGGTGGTGAGGCCTGATTAATTTTATTGGAATTTCAAGTAAAGAAAAATATATATCTTAGAATGAGGTAAGTTTAAAAAGTGCTAGTATAGTGGTGTGAGATCGGGAGGACCATTGTAGTGGAATAGGGAGGAGAAAGTATGGAGTGAATAATGTGTGGATGGATATGTGTAAAGGCTGGTGACTGGAGAATATCATATTGTGGGAGTGGTTAAGTGAAAAGTGGGTAGAACCAGAGTGTGTCAGACTGGAAAAAAAAAACAATTAGTAAGCTATAGAAAGTGGCAGAGTGGAGTTACAGCTATAACCTGCATAGAGATGTGTAATGGGACTGAGTATAGGTATGGAGTGCAAAATAGTAACCAGGAGAGTTAGAATACAGATAATTTAGCTGGTGGGGTAGAAGCAGTAGCTCAGAGGGGTCTCAGCAAAGTAGAAAAGAGATAGAAGGGTGGCAGGGTTTTAGGTTTAGTGATGTGCTTATAGCCTTAGGAACTCAGTTAAATTACAGGAAAGAGAGAAACTATTAGCATACATTGACAGCTGTAGAATTGTTGCAGACTGATTTTGGCTATGTTGAGAGGTGTAATTCACTTCAGGCTGGGCAGTAGTATATTCCACACAGAAGATTTAGCCACTGTTGCAACCACTTGCTCTTTTTCTTTCTTAGTTTCTTTTTGTAGATTGCATGGCCATTCATTACAAAAGTAGTTAATCGCAATGCAGTTCACATAATAATAATACATACTAGTATGTGATAATAAATACTAGGAAATGCAGCATTCTGTCCTTTGACAAAATTGAACGACAATGCACGTATCACATATGTGACACCCCTCGAAAGATGACTCAGTCATTAAGGACCCAGGGACTTTCATTAACAACAATCTACTGTTTGATCACCATGTATCCACCGTCACTAGGAAATCCTTTTGCCTAGCTAGACTAATCACCAAGAGTATTTCTTCCAAATCTGTGGATGTTATCACATCTGTCTATTCCTCCCTCATGAGATCCATAATAGAGTGTAAGTGTGTCTTTTATGTACTCTTCTAAGCACATGACCCAGTTTGATGACTGCAGCTTTTCCTCACTAAGATAATCTAGGAATTGTATTGTCTGAGCTACCCAGACCCCCTTAACATGCTCTCACCTTTCTATTTTCTACAAATTCTTGAAAGGTGATCTCCATCTAGCCTACAGAGCATCAAATGATCCAGTCCTTTGTGACCTCTTGCACATCTACAAAACTAATAGCATCCTTTATACTCACTTGAAACATAAGTAACATTTGCTTGTGAGATAGATACATATCCCTGAGAATATCTCTTTTTATGGTAAAGACTTCCTTTGGATATAAAGCAAAGTAGCTTCCTGAACCTCTTTAAGTATAACCTGGATAAATGGATGGGCAATTGTAAATATACCCTGGGGCTGGTTACTAAAGCCCTTATTGAAAGGGGTGAAAACTACATAGTAGTTAGTTCACTAATGGTCCTGTTGTTCAACAGCTTAGTATTAAACCTGTGAAGCTATAAACCTATGAACCTAATGCCATGATAATCTTGTAAACTGTAAATGTTTTATGATAGTGACAGTTTAATTTTTATAGTATGATCAGAAGCCTTATCCTTGACTGTTGTCAGAAATAAAAACATTGCCTTCAGTCTCTTAAATTCCTTAATTTAGAGCCTAATGAAACATTGTAAAAATAAAACAATTACATATATAGTCATATTTGTTGTTATTTTTTATATAATTAATGTGTTATTTTTAAAGTTGCATGCTGTGCAGTTAAGTTTAAAGGAATGTCATACTTTTATACAAGGCCTTCCAAGTGCAAGTAAGCACTCTAACTTTACTAAATAACAAATATTAAAGTTTTCCATGAGCAGCTTCTGTATTATCATATTATTAAATCATATGACCCTATAAGTAAAATCATGGACCATGACCATTCTAAGTTTAACACTTAATTAAGTACTCAAACCATGAAAGTCTGCCCATCAAAACATATCACATGTTGCACCCAGCAGTGAAATAAAGCAGAGAAATGCAACTTATCAAATGCATAAAATAAACATAGGAAAATGATATAATCATAACTGAATCCTACACTGAGGCATATAATGGAGATGTACTCGCAGTTCCAGTGGCTAAGTCTCTTATCCATGCCTCCTAAAAATGCCAGCTGAAGTATAACTGAATCTACTTAAATTCAACACTCTTATCATATCATCAATGGAATCTCATCAGTGGAAGGCATTTCACCATGAATACCAACCCAAAACAAGGTTTTATTTTTATTTTATCAACTAGGGAGGTAAGCTGATCAGCTATCCCTTTTTAGCCATAACTTGGTTTGTTTTTAGTGCAATAAAGCATGTTATTAGTTCAGCTAGGAGTACAGAAACATCATCATTATACAGATTTTTGCAGAGCCTAAAGACACCTATAAAACGTATATACAGAGGTTACACCAAGCTTTACAGAATCATTACGCAATTGTTCAATAAAACGTTTACTTTTCTACTAAAGTGGGTGGTATTAAATGGCAAGCAGATCAAATATGCAACACGTTTGTACAGGCATTATAAATCATGAAACAAGGCTTATACTAGTTTACCAAGTAGGTTGTTATTCAACGTGAGGCAAATAGAAATATGGGCTAGGCTCCTCAAGGGCATCCTGCACTGCATGCTTCGTAGCAATCAATGAACCAAGGTAAAGCATAGCAAATATAAGAGCCAGGTTGTATCAAAATGATCTGGTGTGGACTTTATAGTAGTAGTCAGATATTATAGTGCATATTATAGCATAAGCCCAGATGAAATAAATGCACATCTAGGTAGGGATCTCTAAAGAATAAGAAAAGATCCTATAATCTATTGTCAAAAAGTACTTTCATAGCCTCTGATTGCATATATGCACTTGACTAGTGGATTTATAGTCATATGATTTATCACCTACTGACTAGAAATGTGTTTTTCATCCATTGTCCGTGAATTGGTTGCATGTATTAGCCCTGAGCAGATTCTGTTTTAGATTGATTTTAAAATGTTTCATTGTGTTTTGTTTTTGATATCAACAGGCAGGTGCATCAGTCTATTTTTATGAATGATTTTTCTCCAAATAACTCTGCAAATCACCTTCTAAATATAAGTATTAACTCAGACTGAGATTCCCTGCATGCTTATGATAGTTCTCTAGCAATAGGTAAAGACTTAAGTGGGGGACAGCACTGAAGTATAATCATTATGAAACCATGAAACTTGAAACTGCTTAACAGGCTTCTCTGAACTTCCATATCTTTAAACTTTCCAGTGAGAATTATTTTAAACTTCAGTGGTTCATTTAAAGAGACAATTTGTGTCAAATGCAGTTTCACTTATAGGACTGCAGCCTGGACAGTTTACTCTATATACCATTTCATCCACCCTCACTCCAGTTCAGGACACTTCCAGAGAAAGAGAGAGAGAGAGAGAGATGCTGTTAAGTTAAAAAATATATTACATGTTCATTCTATCAATGTGGAAGGGAGGTCTAGCACTCCAGAAAAATAAGAGTAAGGAAGTTATGAATGACTGACCAAGGCTAGAGAAAAGGCAGTTTATTGAAATCTGTGCCATCAAAAGTCATGCCAAAAGAAAAAGAGTTAACTTTAACTTTAGTGTGATGTCTAAAATATAGATTTGTTTTGTGGGGACCAGTCCCTCACATTCCCAGTGCAGATGACTTTGCTCATTATATCTCTAGCTTTATTAAAATTAAGTTTAATGTCACATTTCCTTTGGAACAGGTGATGCCCTAAACACAGAAATCCTGTCGAATGAGTAATTCACTCAAGCACTCATTATTACAGATGTGGACATCACACAGCTGAATTTCTGGCACTAAAGAAATGTCAATTCATTCTTTAGTTTTTTCTGTACTAGTTATTAACACAGTCAAGACATGGACACTGCACTTGTACAAGTGACTAATTATGTACTGATAAAAAACGATCACTAAAAGAGCAACGGTGCTGTTTGTCATGACATATCTAATAAATTTTGTTACACAAAGGCAAATTGCTCTACTGTCCATATTATTGTGAAAACAGTATGCACTATCTAAGAAACTGTTGCAGTCCAGACACACACTAAATATGTCAGCCTTAAGATTTCTCCAGTCTAGTTATAGAATAACTCACATGGTAAAAAATGAGAAATAAGGCTGTACTGTTTATGGATGACATCGTATGTTATTGTTCTTCCTATGATGTCAATGCCAGACATTAATTTATCTTGAGGTAAATTCATGTCTGCCCATCCAGTCATCGATTAGTCGTGAAAGTAATCAAAGTGGCACTTTGTTTGACCAGTGGTATTAAATTCCATAGGCTAGAGATATATTGAGTTAGGAACCTATTCTTCCAGTGAATCTTGTATATTTGTTGCTGTATATTTAGGTCCCTAGTTTATGTGTTTGTAGAGCCATTCATTTTTTTACAAATAGGACTGAGTCTTATATGGCTCATAAAGTGAGATATAGGTCACCTCTCAGCAAACTGTAGGCTTCCAAGTGTAAGGAGTGGTGCTAATCTGTAGAGGTAGTTGAATGATTTAAGACCTTTAATTTTCTTCGCTGGAAATATCAGGGGCCTTTCCAGTTGATATGCTTGGATTTGTACATACCAAAGGAGGCAATGTTTTCAATGATGGGTTTGATAAGGAAAAAGTACAGTGGTAGGGTGACTTTTTTGGAACTTGAAGAAATTCCCTTGGAAATTAAATAGGCCAGATAGAAGGATTTCCTGACTATGGTAAAAACATTATGGTCAAATGAGAGGTTATCTATAATAAATACCTAGGTCTCTTATGACTGTATTTGTCCAAAAAGTAGAACCCTGCATAACATATGAGGTGGAAGCAATTTTTTTGCAAGACAATACTAGGCTGTACTTTTTAAATTTAGTTTGAGACAGTTTCTGACCCATGTATGTGCATATTCTAGGTCTTAGCAAACATGGTCAAATACACTTTTGAGATATTGGCTCGGATGCCTTCAACATAAATACAAAACAGGAGAGGGCCTAGAACTGACCCCTGTAACATTCCACTAGCTGCAATTTTACATTCAGAGAGGGAGCCAGCAGCTTTCACAACTTGGGATCTGTTGGACAGCTATACTGCAATTCAGAGGACAATTACATTAAGCTTGTCTAATTTTTCAATAATACCAGCG
Organism: Protopterus annectens; assembly: GCF_019279795.1. NCBI lineage: Eukaryota > Metazoa > Chordata > Ceratodontiformes > Protopteridae > Protopterus > Protopterus annectens. Next base: position 1,192,469,787 of record NC_056744.1, read on the forward strand.
TGGGGGATGATGTTAAAAGTTTTGGCCAGGTTGAGATAAGCACTGTGCACAGAATGCCCACTGACCCTGTAGCCTTTTCAACAAAACTTATTAGGTTCAGGAGACAAGACTTGCCCTGTACAAAATCAAACTAATTGGGATCTAGTTCAGTTAAGTTGCCTATGCCTACATAAGTGAGATTTCATGGCTTTGTATATGAGACTGGTGCAGCTAATGGGTCTATACTGGGCCACCCTTGTGTAGCAGAGCCATAATGGTTGTTTTCTAGGAATCACAAATCAACCCTGTAGATACGCTGAGGTTGACTAGTTTAACAGCAGGCACAGACAGTGCATAACTGGCACTGATCAGAATGCAACCCAGGATACTGACCACTCCCATGGATCTTTAACTTTTGACAGGGATTCTAAGACTTGTTTGAAGATGATTTCAGGAAAAACTACATTCTCAGGGATAGCCGAGATAGAAATGTGGGTATGAGGGTAAAGATAGCACTAAATTTGTTTGAGAATTTATTAGCTTTTTCCTTGGAGTCGGACTGGGTGATATTATTATGGATGACCTCAGTGCATTATTGGAACTATATTCTTTCATTTTCTGATGTAACTGAAGAAAGATTTGGAATCTATAGCAGCTGTAAAGAAAAAGCGTGATTTTTTTTACCATTTCTGTTATAATTATATGCTGTCATCTAGAAAGTGGGCTTTCTTATTGTAAAATATTTAGTTTTTACATTAGTTATTTCAGTTTACCTCTATTTATTATATTATACTGAGCAACTGTTCAATTTCTTCAAGATTCCATGTCATACAGCTTCCCGTCTAATGATGCATTTGAGAAGAGAAATGATCTGTAGTGAGTTGCCATATGTTCTGTAGATCTGCAGCAAATTTTATTATAAAGCAACCAGAATGCAGCACAATCAGTTACTCAGTCATACAATAAAGTATTTGTGAAAAACCTTACCAGTCTAAAAACTCAGGGCTTACAGGAAAAAAATATAATAGTGTCCCTGTTGAAGCACCACAGGGACACTGCTAGTTTTTTTTTTCCACATAGCATTTTAACAGGGGCACTGCTATTTTTTTTTTTCTGTAAGCCATAATAATAAAGAAATAATTGAGCAGTTGCTCAGGAAACAGTAAACAAAAACACAAGCTTATTAAACTTAATAAATATAGGTCCAATAAAGTAACTGAAGTAAAAACTACACATTTTAGAATAAGATAGTCCATTTTACAAGATAAAGACATGAATCTAACAAAAAGAAATGGTAAAAAAAACTTTACACTTCTGGTTTTAGATTTTCCATTTTTTTTAAGTTTTTTGCAGGCATATTTTCATGTGGTCTTGATTCAGGTTGATGGGGATTTCTTGCAACATTCTTTTATGTTCCTTCTTTTGTTGCATAGTTTATGAATATGGGAATACTACAAGAGAGGTTCATTCCTGCATTTATAATTATAGTTAGGGAAGATGGAAAATTACTTTTCTATGTAACATTTCAGGTACTGGCAAAAGCAAGAGGTGAATGTGGCAGCTCTCTCAGTTGGATACATTTGCAGGAAAATATTGGAAATTTTGCTTAGATCTTCCACAAGCTACAGAAAGTTTGCCTTGGAGAAGCCAAAAAAGAGGATCACATTTGGTGTCTGTATGATGCTAATAACCATTACAAGGAAGATGAGAAATGGGATACAGACAGAGAGGGTGGTAAGGACCAGGTCAAGGGTATTAATGCCTCTAGTGGGTAGTTTTATGGTTTGCTTCAGAGCATTGGTATTAATGAAGTCTAGGAAACACTGATCACATGCATTTTTTGAGGTGTATGTGTGTCAGACAATGCTTAATTAACTGAAGTCCCTCTAGAAAGAAGTTATGTGATTTGATATTTAATGCCTCAATACTGTTGAGGTAATTGCTGCAATCATTGGGTGACTATGGGGACATGTAGAAAAGAATGAGGTAATAGCTGGAATTGTTAAGGGGGATTTAGGGCACCAGGAGCTCCAAGTTAAGGTTGTTGGCAATTTGATGTGAAGTGATTGCATTTCTAACCAATAGAGATACTCCCCTGCATTTTCCAGTGGTCTTAATGTATGATAGGTACTAACTCTGGTATAGAGGGAATGATGTCACTCGACTGAAACCATGTCTCACTAACTACTCAAATATGAATGTGTTCAAGTAGCAGGACATCATGTTCTGACATCTTTCTATTTAGACTCTTAACATCTAGTAGTACCCCCTTTTTGTTGTCCAACTCTGAGTTTAAATTTTCTGTTTTGGATTGTATGATAGAGGGACCCTGCTTAAAAAAGCACTTCTGAGACAGCAAAGGCTTTAGGCAATATATTGAAGCCCTGGTTTGACAGGTGTAAACAACCCCTAGCAAAGCAGGAAGCCTTAATTTCCACATAATCCCAGACACATATTGGGTCCCCTTAGAGCGACACCAAGTACTTAGCAGTTGTTAATACGATAATGTATTTGTTTAATGGCACGACTAAGTCTGCCAGAAAATAAAAAAAAATGTGCTCAGATCACACACACACTCAGAAAAGAGAGCTGATACTGCACAATATGAGCTAATCCAACACATGTTTTGCGAGAGTTTTGCTGTTGATGTAATTCCATTGCTCCAACTCTGGTTAGTAAATTAAAGTCATGTACAGTGGGGACAGAAAGAATGCATATCCAGGAGAAAATTGTTAATGGTTAGAAGCCTCACATTACTAACTAAATTTTGCAGAAATGAGGACGTGGAACTTGGAGGAAAATGTGAACATATTCTGTCCCACATACAAAAGGCATGGAGTGAGTTTGGAGACATATGCCATAAAATTACAGCTTCACAGCTTGCAAGAAAGAAAATTCAACAGTTGGAGTATCAAAAGGATTGGAAGAAGAGGGATATAAATAACCTGAGACTTTGACTGCTCCCCATAATGACTTCAATAACTGAAATATAAGACTGAATGCCCACATTGCCAGTTTGGCAAAGGGGCTGCAGACAAAGATCCAGATATCATTCATTTGTGGAGGAATGTGCATGGCTTATAGTAAAAGAACTGAGATCAGAGACACAGTGTATGAACGATGGTGACCAGAGGAAACAGACCAAGAGATATACAGTTTCAGTGTCAGAGCTATTACTTTTAAAGAGTAGCTGGTTATACATGATGCTTTTGAGCAAGGTTCAACATAATTGGCTGCCATGTTAGAATTCTGGAGGATTGTTGTTCAATCAGACAGTAAAAGATGAAAGATGACCATTTCATTATGGAACATAAAGTGAGGAAAAGCAGCAGTTTGGATTATATACACTTATTCTACTACTACTACTTCTGCTGTAGTGTCCATCAATCAGCAAAAAGTGTACAGCAGGAAGTATTTCCCTGCTTGTACTCTGTTATTTATCTAATCAAAAAATATTTTCTGCCATTCATTGCAATGGCTACATGTAGATATGCATAGTATTTGCTTGTCCCCTTTCAGTGCTCTAAAAATCTCAAAATACTTTTTATAATTGGGAGATTTCTTGCTGGTTTGGACAAATTGGTTGGCTTCTACTGTTGTTCTGATAATATCTATGCTATCTGGTGTTTACTTACTGTTGATGTTTGTTAAGTCAAGTGAGTTTCATTATTGAAACTCCTTTTTGGTAAACATTTTAATGTAAAAAATTCAGTCTAAATTAATGAAAAAGACATTATAGAAGATAAACTTCAAAGTGGAGACAATAAGACCAAAAACTGGTTAAGAAGTTCAATGCCCTGAAGCTTCAGACAAAACATGGGAGGACTGCAGTTAACATGGTATGTATGAGATAAGGTAGATTTCAGCTACATTTATCAGATACAGCTGACAGATAGTTCTGAACAATACAACTGTGAGTTTTGAGAAAGAAATAATGATGCCATTATACCTCACTGAAACACAGCTGTTATAAAAAAAGAGAAATATGCACAAATAGTATACACTGAACAGCAACTAGTTTTGCTGGAAAAAATGTCAAGTACATTGAACTTGCATTTGACCAGAGTTTCAGTAAGCAGCAAACATACTGGTTACTGGGAATTTGTGAAAAACGAGAGGAGCAGTGGACTGGCTTTCTGTAAATGAGATCAGTGACTGGAAAAGCATATTGGTTGTTACTGGCTGAGACTGAGAGTGTAACAGAGGAATATCTGGTGATATGGACTCAATTTGCTTCTTGCTATGAAAAGGAACGTGCACTGTGGCAAATCATGGGATGGAGCTGCCTGAGGTATGTAGAACAGGATTTTTAGAACATACCTTGTATCAGAAGTTGCACTTTACAGAGGTTATCCGAAACGTTGTATGTATAACATAAAGTGTGAACTGATATTTCCTGCACTTGGAATGCAAATGTTTACCAAAGTACATCAGTAATGTAGTGTATAATGGAAGTACCTTCTATGTTGGACCATGATAATGGCAGGAGACTGTTCAGATTACTGCTTACACTACCAAAGTACATCAGTAATGTAGTGTATAATGGAAGTACCTTCTATGTTGGACCATGATAATGGCAGGAGACTGTTCAGATTACTGCTTACACTACCAAAGTACATCAGTAATGTAGTGTATAATGGAAGTACCTTCTATGTTGGACCATGATAATGGCAGGAGACTGTTCAGATTACTGCTTACACTACCAAAGTACATCAGTAATGTAGTGTATAATGGAAGTACCTTCTATGTCGGACCATGATAATGGCAGGAGACTGTTCAGATTACTGCTTACACTACCAAAGTACATCAGTAATGTAGTGTATAATGGAAGTACCTTCTATGTCGCACCATGATAATGGCAGGAGACTGTTCAGATTACTGCTTACACTACCAAAGTACATCAGTAATGTAGTGTATAATGGAAGTACCTTCTATGTCGGACCATGATAATGGCAGGAGACTGTTCAGATTACTGCTTACACTACCAAAGTACATCAGTAATGTAGTGTATAATGGAAGTACCTTCTATGTCGGACCATGATAATGGCAGGAGACTGTTCAGATTACTGCTTACACTACCAAAGTACATCAGTAATGTAGTGTATAATGGAAGTACCTTCTATGTTGGACCATGATAATGGCAGGAGACTGTTCAGATTACTGCTTACACTACCAAAGTACATCAATAATGTAGTGTATAATGGAAGTACCTTCTATGTCGGACCATGATAATGGCAGGAGACTGTTCAGATTACTGCTTACACTACCAAAGTACATCAGTAATGTAGTGTATAATGGAAGTACCTTCTATGTTGGCCCATGATAATGGCAGGAGACTGTTCAGATTACTGCTTACACTACCAAAGTACATCAGTAATGTAGTGTATAATGGAAGTACCTTCTATGTTGGACCATGATAATGGCAGGAGACTGTTCAGATTACTGCTTACACTACCAAAGTACATCAGTAATGTAGTGTATAATGGAAGTACCTTCTATGTTGGACCATGATAATGGCAGGAGACTGTTCAGATTACTGCGTACACTACCAAAGTACATCAGTAATGTAGTGTATAATGGAAGTACCTTCTATGTTGTACCATGATAATGGCAGGAGACTGTTCAGATTACTGCTTACACTACCAAAGTACATCAGTAATGTAGTGTATAATGGAAGTACCTTCTATGTTGCACCATGATAATGGCAGGAGACTGTTCAGATTACTGCTTACACTACCAAAGTACATCAGTAATGTAGTGTATAATGGAAGTACCTTCTATGTCGGACCATGATAATGGCAGGAGACTGTTCAGATTACTGCTTACACTACCAAAGTACATCAGTAATGTAGTGTATAATGGAAGTACCTTCTATGTCGGACCATGATAATGGCAGGAGACTGTTCAGATTACTGCTTAGACCAACACCCACATGAGTTCAGGGAATATGAGAAGATGAGTAGGGAGGACAAACTGAGAACATCAGTAGAAAACTGTATTTTTTATGTTATTGGGTTATGTGAAGGGTAATGTTTAGGGGTATTATCTCCCAGCTATGCAAATCTGCCTCTTAATCTATTGCCCTGGCACAAAACGATTATAACAATTGTGAATACTGTGAATAATACCTATAGACTCTTATGTAATTTACTACTTTCTTTCTTTTATGGCTGTACTATTCCTACTACAGCAATGAATTTGCAAACATAAATCATATCTCTATGTTATAGCTATAGCTTTGTTAAGTTTGCTAATTATAGTTTCGTTTAAGTTTTGCTAATTATAGCTATTGTCAATTTGCTTTAGTACCATTACTATGCTACATTGGACTAATTTTCTTATTATGCTTATAATTTTGCATCCCGTTGTACTATTTTTATGTTACCTTCTAGTATATAGTGGAGCTTTTCTCCTCGGGCCTCTGCTGAAAATGGACATGTATCCAGCCAGACTAGCCCGGTCAACAAATGTAAAATAAAATAAATAAATAAATAAAATAAATAAAAAATTATGATTTTACTGTGTTGATTCTAAAAGTCAGCAGATAGATGTATCTGGTAAAAGAAGATCTTTAGCTTATGTAGTATGTGTTTTCTTTCAGTACATTATCTTAGTCTACGTTGAAAGTGAAATGTAATGCTACCAGTTTATAAATTAGAAATATATTTTAAGTTTAGTTCAATATAATGCAAAGCAAATTTCAATACATTATACAGAAAATAGCTGACAATGTTACAAACCTGGATATTCAACAGATATTGAAGATCTGTTTACAGAGGGCTGTATTTGAGTTTATATATATTGTGCTTCCATTTACTATACTTACAGGTGCACAGCTTGATGTAATGGGACACATAAAGAAGATTGCTTTGATTTGTAATTGTAGTTTGCTGTTTTCCAGATAAATATTAATGAAAATAAATTAAAATGTTTGCAGTCCTTCATTAAATCAGTGTATGTTAATTAAGAAATATCCGTTGTCTTTTTTTTCTGTCTTTTTATTTGTTGGAATAGCTTTTCTGCTGCAATCCTCCTTAGGGTCTTTTATCATCATAATCCTGCTCTTCTTTTTTTCTGTGACATATGATACTGCTGATGAAAAAAAAATGTAAAGCTCATATCCAAGTGCACAAATAGAAATGCTTCAGAATAAATTTTTATTGGTCTTTTCAGCTAATAAGCTGTCATTTCCTCCTTCCTAGCAACATGGACATCTGAATATTTACCATGGCTTCCAAATACCCTCTGTATCCAGGCTCAAACACAGGCCAATATTTTGAAAACTGACAGTACTGTACAAAGCAGTCATTAAACCTCTAAAAAGAAGAGAGAGAACGGGTGTGTTTGTTTGTGTGTTTGTGTGGCTCTGTGTGTGTGCATGTGTATATGTATAATTGCACACATATATACATATATATAGAGAGTGATATGCGTGTTGAAACACACACGCACGCACACACGCACACACACACACACAGCACACACACGCACACACACAGAAACACACACGCACACACGCACACACACACACATACACACAGCACACACACGCACATACACAGACACACACACACACGCACACACACACATGCACACACAGCACACACACGCACATACACAGACACACACACACACACACACACACACACACACACACACACACACACACACACACACACACACGCACACACAGTCTGTCAAATTCACTCATTCAATCTGTATAATGTTATGTAAGTTGCCTTACTACTCAGTCTCAAATACAGCAATGTGTGTTCACAGAACTTCCCAAATAGGCATGAGGTTACATTTGACACTAAAGTTTTCCTCTGGGGAATATCTCTGTGATCCAGTAACCTTTGTGGTATGTGGTACAGCCAATAGTTCTTGCCATATTTCCTGCCAACATGTTCTTAGTTCTTTGTCACAGTTAATAAGACATGCTGAAGATGGTTGTGTTAGAGAATTGATTGTCTGCTGTCTTAGTATACAGGACACATGTTTCATTATTTAGATGAACCCTGAACCTCTATGTGTACAGCTTGTCAATAGAGGCATCCCATGCAACACTTTATTAATAGGTGGTGTACTGCAGAAAACATTGACGCTGCTACATAAATCACTATCTTTTTAACAAAACTGCAGTTATTAAACTGACGTGCTTTGTCACTATTCTATAATAGACCTAAGTTTAAAGTTTTAATAGTGCTGACAGTGGTGTGAGTTGGACAGAGAATGGAGACAGGGAGGACTCAAGGATATAGCTCTAGATAAAACGATGATATTGGAATAATTCAGAATAAATATTATTCTGTCCCCTAGTTTGCAAATATCTAATTCAAATATTTTCATACCCATGATGGCACTCGCTGGGCTTTAGAATGATGTGCAAGGTTTTAGGAAGACGGCAAAACACAAAGTATTTCAAATTATCTGTCATTCTCTATGAGAGATGTAAACTATTCATTGCAGGTATTCAAAGCAGTATTTCTTTTATACTAATTTTCAGGTGTATTAATACTGACTACTCTGAATGCTCCTGCACTGGTCTGCATCAAACTGGAGCCTTTGGGGAAATTAAAGTTGCACGGTGTGCACCATATTTATGCTCTAAAGGTCTGGCAGGGATTCAAAAAGATAATAACATTTTGTTGCTGGGCTGCAAACTGAGAGGATTTACATTTGCTGCCTTCTACAATCCAGGAGATTGAATACATTTACAAAGACATGAAAGCAATCTGAGAAATAGAGAGTAAGCTGCAAATAATAGCATTCAGGAACAGAAGTGATTGCTGCATCGTTGTATTGTATGGCTTTCAGGTGGTTATTGTGTAGATGCAAAATTCAGGAGAAAGTCTCATTTCTCTCTGGCACTTAAAGCTGTGGATTGTTACTCTCTTCAGTTTTAATGTCAAATTTATTAAAGCATCTGTATCCAAGTACTATAAAAATAAAGACAGAACAAATAAAGCATATCAATAATAACTGAAAACAATAAAAGAAGTTGACATAAATGCTACAAGATGAAAATCAATGAAGTGACAACTAGTGAGGTATAACCTTACTAAGATCATTCAAGATGAAAACCAACAAAGAAAATGTCAAGGGATGCTCACTCTCCACAGGTTAGTTCAAATTAAATAGGTCTTCAAGAAGGTTTTAAACCAAGTGTTGGCTGATCCCTCGGAAAGCTGGGTAGCAGGTCTGAGGTACAACCACCTTAATAAACAAATGCCTGAGTTGCACACTCTCAAACCATGTAGGAAAAACTGTTAGTGGCCCCTGGGTGGCTGAGTGCAGAAAGAGATCTGGCCAATATCAGACCATAAGATGCACAGAGAAGTAGGACCCCCACCATTATGTATACCCTTTTCACAATCTGATGACATCCATAGGGGGGGCAGATGACAGAGATGTTGTGTTGCTATAATTTGATAAAACTGGGTTATGGTATATTTTGACCTGCCTTGAAAAAAGAGGATCTTGATTGGGTCACTGATCAAAATCAAGTTGTTACATGTTCAAGAAATGTATGTCAGGAAATTTACTTTGAGACTGAAGTAAACTGAAGTTAGAGAGCTGAATCTTTACATCTTTTCTGAAAAATATAACTGCTTGACTTTGATCAGACAAACCTTGTCATACTATATTTTACAGTAGGTTAATCTCTGCCTGCTCTTTATACTGCCAGTTACAGACAGAGTAAGAAAAAAGTGTGGGCGTGCTAAGTGTTTTGTAGTTTTGAGAGCTGCAAAACACATATTGCTCTTACACAGTTCTTTGTTGCATATGGAAATATATCTGATTCAGTGTACTACAAGACAGAGATAAAAAGAAAGAAACTGTATGACTCCAAAATATTTTACAGCTTTGAACACTGTAACACATTTACTGTTGTCACCTAGACAGCGCCCAGAGGTACAAAAATATCCTTGATTGTCTGATAGCTTTAAAAGTTGTAATACAGAAAACAACAAGTTTGGCAGAGTGGAGTGCATTACAGCTCTTAATCTGTTTCAGCTTCCAGACAATGTTCTGTGGTGGTTAGTGTTTATTCTCTAACTTGAGACTAGAGCTTAACAGCATTGGAAATTGATTAACAAACTTTGTTAAACACCATACTTTCATCAGAAAGGTGCCTAACTAGATAGTCTTTCACCTGGTTTCTGACCATAATAGCTGGCCCCTTGTACTACAAAATCGATGTGCCTGTCTTATAGTCAGATTATAATAACAACAAACTGTGAGAAGAGTTTGCCAGTAGGCTAAAGTAAGGAGGATGTATTCTGATATTTTTATGTTGTGCATTTTTTATGTATTAGTAATCCTATTAGTATCCTAGCATAACTGTGACCATAGAAACAAAGAAATAACGTCAGGTAAAGACTTCCTAGTTCAAAGGTCCTGCCTTTTTCTATACTTGTTAAGCTGCATATCTTACTTTACTACTTTTTTACTCAGTTATAAATTCCTTTATCTACGTGTTATGTATTGTTAATTTCCACAAATTGTTATGACTAGTAAAACTCATTCAGGAAGCCTGTTCTGTTCATTCGCCACCATGAAATAATGCTTAATTTTATCTCCTCTCAACAAACTACTTTATAACTTAAGAATTTTGCCTTCTTGGACTTATTGGTCTCTTTATCTGAAAGAGTTTGTCCATTTCCATGTACTTTCCTAAGATACTTAAAATCTTGAGCTATGTCCCATTCTGGACGTATTTGTTTCAGACTATACAAGTTATATGTTCTCTCTCTCTCTTTCTCTCCCTCTCTGTCAGTCTCTTCCTTTCTCTTTTTCCCTGTAATATAAATGTCTTCTGGTTCAGACCATTTTATTTTGCTTACTGCCTTCCTCTGAACTGCCTTTTTCCATTCCATACCCTTAGGGCAATGAGGTCTCCAAAACAGCACATCATAGTCCAGATGTGCCATTATCAGCTATTTGCACAGAAGGATAACATTTTGTTGTTTTCTGTAGTTAACTCATTCACTCTAATGGAGCTCAGGAAGTTTGCATTGTAACTTCCAATGGGCGGAGCCTAAGCCTTTTGACAGAATCAAATTATGTCCTCACATTTCAAACAAATGTTCATATCTTTGAAACTATTGGTGTTATGAAAGAAGTATAAATGGCAAACCCTTCAGGACAAACTATTTTTATAGTGGTAGTATTTTTTATGGGATCTATATTACGAAAGCAAAAATCCCTAAGCACGAATACCTAAACGTTGACCCCCTTACCGCGAACTGCGAAAATCCCGAACACACTAAATCGCAAAAAAAAAATATCGACCTGCAATAGCCGGCCAACCCCACCACACACTACGTACTACCTACCTAACTATGCACTATCCTTAACCCCCCCTCCCTACCCCTAAGGTCCATAACTACTGCACATTTCCCCTACACACATACACCCAAACAAAATAAATAAAACACATACAGACATTTAAAAAAAACACCTACTTCTAACACTAGACTAACTCTTACATACATTACCTATCTATGCACTTATCTTAACCTAAATCCTAACACTAAATTCCTATCTATCGCACACTTACCTTACGGAGCTATACCGCAGACGGGCCAACCGAAACAAATCGACATTTCAAACTTTGCGGTTTGGAACTTTCATGGTTTGCATACTTCGCACAACATGGGTCGATGTCCTCGTATTCGCCTAAAAGAATCTTTGCTCTCATAATAGGAACCCTTCTTTAGGTTCTAGGTATTAAAATAAATTTTATAAGTCACAGTAAACACAGTAGCTATTATGTTTGTAATATTCTATTCTATACCGCAGATGGGCCAACCAAAACAAATCGACATTTCAAACTTTGCGGTTTTGAACTTTCACAGTTTACGTACTTCGCGCAACATGGGTCGACGTCTTCGTATTCTTCTAAAAGAATCTTCGCTCTCGTAATAGGAACCCTTCTTTAGGTTCTAGGTATTAAAATAAATTTTATAAGTCACAGTAAACACATTAACTATTATGTTTGTAATATTTTGTAAACAACTTACAATATCTCAGCAACCACTCAAGTTGCACATATACCATCAGCAGCATTTTATTCTTCTAGCTGAGAGCTTTCGTAAGAGGCTAATGACTTCTGCCTGTGGTACTTGGTTGTTGAGATATTTAGAAAAATGTGAATATTATATTTATATAAATTAAAATAATCAAAACAACAGTTAATATCTCTTTACCTGCACTAGACAGAGATCAAATATTAATGCAGTCAAGTATGCCATGCTGCAAGCTTTAAGATAAAATCTTTTAAAGCTTTGTACATAGCACGTTTTGGAATTATTGATGCAAATATGAACAAGCAATATTTGATGACCAGAAGACTGGACCATACACAACTGAATTGATATTTGAAAATTTGCATATTATCCTTGGAGTGTCATTTGTATTTGTACTCAATGCATGGAGTACTGTAATTACTAAGTGGAGTAAGAGGGGTCTATATCACATCATCGAACGACCTATTCAGTGAATGCCCCTTCATCAAATTTATTTGTCGAAAGCTCTAAATATTGCTCTGGGAAAATAACCACTAGACCAACTACCAATCATCACAAAAATCACAAAATTTAAAACCCACTCAATGGGGGGCTAAGCCCTCCAAACCACCGATTTGTGGAGCATCCCGACACCCACCTAGCGAAATATACTAACTCCAAAATCACACTGCAGTGGGGAAAAGGGCAAATTCCCAGTGATAGCCCACCATTTTTTTTCTCCTGGGAAAAAAATTCTCTAAAATGATCAGTCGATGGAAAGAGCTTTCAGCAAATAAAGTTCGATGAAGAGGCATTCACTGAATAGGTCATTTGATGATGTGATATAGACCTGACTAAGAATGCTTATAATGTCTTTTCCACTGTTGTATAAACTTGTATAAATTGCAAATGACTTAGTTATATCATTCTGTTCCATAACCCCTGCTGCAAGGTTTACATTTTTCAGGGTAGCTACCTGAGACGCTAGGTAGTTGATAAGCTTTGGCATCATGATATACAGGTACATATATTTTTGTAAAATTTATCTTGATTGGTCTTTGGAATGTCATAATAATGCAAGTGTTTCTTTATAGACATTTTCATTTCATGCTCTGGACAAAATCAAATAAACCATCTGTGGTCCTCTTTTCCTGGATGATTACTATATTCATTAATATTTTATTATCTTCATTAAATGTTTAAGTATTTTGCTTCTTGTGGTTCAGTTTCGGTTTTTAATGAATGAGTTATAGGAATCCACATTCTTTCATTTCTACTTCATTACCAGTCATTGTTATGGCACCTCTCTGCCATAGGGACACTAGAGTGATTACGGTAATGCAGGATGTTGTTTGCCTTTGCCTTTTCCTTGCTTTTTCTTGCATTATTTTGCATTGGAAGCACTGTTTGCTGATATGAGCATAGATTATTTGAATATCTGATAGCCCATTTCTTAAACTCAAATGTATTTCATATGTGCAATATAATGAAGAACAAACAAATGAATATCTTTTCAGAAAAGGTTGAATGACCTGTATGAGTAAAAGCAAAAAACTGCAGTGTGGTATTACATAACCACACTGCGGATACGCCTGAATGTAACCTAGTGCACATACTTCAACTAAGTTGTAGCAGACCTTCTGTGCCATTCATTCTCTTCTCTCCTCGCATTGTAATGTCTAAGTATTCCCAGTTAAAAAACCCTAACTTTTCTCCCCTTTCTCCTTTCATTGTTTTTTTCCGTTATTTTTCTATATGCCTGTTCACTTTTACTTTAATCACAGCATTATTCCCACTTCACCTTGCTACTTCCTTTATGCAGATATAAATCAGTAGAAGTGCATTTATTTTTAACTAATGTGCACCATTTTTATGCTGTTTCATTAGGACTTTGTAATGGTTTGCAATACTTTTTTATTTCACATAAGACACAAAAGACATTTTTCAGTATCTTGCTTTTGCTTCAGTGCATACTATATTCATTTATACCAATATTTTACAAACTTTATTTCTGCATGCATTTTCTTACCTGTTCTGCATTAGTGTGTTTCTTTTTTATATTTGTTATCACCAGCGTGTTACTCTGTGGTGTAGTACAATGCACTATAGGTTCCTGACGTTGCTTCTGTTTTAATAAAAAATTTTCAGATTGCTGTGCTTTTAAAGTAATGTCTAACATGTGGTCAAGTGTTTCTAACACTCACTGTGTGCCTATTTGTATCTGTGAGGGCAAATTATTTGTGTCATTTGACTTAGAAGTTTTCTGGAGGGTTTTTCTGCATTCTAAATGTGTTTGCTTACTTGCGTTATTATTGTACTTCATTTAATATTACGTCATGTGCATTGCGTTCATGTGGCTATCCTCAGAAATGTTTGTATATCTGTGCCATTTTCTAGTTACTGTAGTGGTGCATTATTTTCTTATTTTATTACAGTCACTAACCTTTTGCTGTCTTTTGATTGTAACTTTACATTTGTCATTGGCATTTTTTGGTCACTCTGGCTCTAAACAGCTTTGTGAAATATGAGTGGCCAATGAGAATGCGCTGCAATGCAGAGTCTGAATATTTCTTTAAGCTGCTTTTGTTTGCTTTATTAAATATGGAGTCTGAATGTTCTAAGTCTAGGTGATTGTGAGAGTCATTCACAGATAGAATATTGTTTGCCACATCAAATAACTATTCACGAGTGGCTTACTCAGTTCTACTATGAACATTCTAGAAGGACAAAAAAATGCACAAAATCCACAAGGTCAAAAAATGCATTTTTAGTTGTTGTTTGCTGGGCTCCCCCTGCACCCCCCAGACTCCCTGAACTTATATATACAGATATATACCAACTCCAGGGTTGCACCAACTCGAGTGAAGGAGAAATCTCCCTAAAGGAGTGAATCATTGCCAGAACACAATTAGAAATTCCACCTGCGATGATTTTCTATAGGAATCAGCTTTCAGCATTACACCGTTTGTCTTTTTTTTCTGTGTACTACTGAAGTTGGAGAAAATTCACCATGAATATGCGTAGAAGATCCAGCTTACTCACCTCATCATACAGCATGGCAGGAGAAAAAGCAGTAAGGAGGGAAGTTGGTGACTGAATGATGAATCTAAGTCGAGTGTATTGACAAAAGATATTATAATTAGTAACAGGAGAAATAAAGATGCAAAAAGAATTGTAGCCATTTTTAATGACTCATTTTCTGTCACTGTTCCCTGTAGGCCATCAACTCCCCAGCATCTGATTGTCTCTTTCATTCCTCTGACCCTTCTGTATTTGGATGCTGGCACTGATGAAATCTGATCAATGGATGGGACGGCATCCAAACAAAGTTCTAGGGATTCTAGTTTTTAATCCCTTTTTCTATGTGGTCCATGTATTCACTGTTAAGATGGGGCCTGCAGTGCTGGCTCAGTGACAAGTGCGTGTTGCCAAAATTCACTCATTCTAGATAAAAAATTGTATACTGCTTGTCAGACTGAAGCACATACCCCCAGATCTTCTACTGTGTGCTCTGACACTTTGTCTCCACTGAGTGTCAAAAATGTATGAGACTGAGTAATTGACCCTTCCAGTGTAGGCAGTCCATCACTGAACACTCATGCCCTACCCCTTCTGTCTAGACTTCCCCAACAATTGGGTTGCTTCTAAATCATGAACTAATGTCATAGCTTTATTCCTCTATAACTGATAGTTTGATACATCGGTAGTCATTTTGGAAGAATATAACAATAAACCAGAGTTACAGAATTCTGGAATATGTTGGCTATGAAAGGAGAAGATAAGAAAGGAGGGGAAAATATAGAAGCTTGGTAAAATAGCACGGTCTTGCTCTTTAATTTCTCCAACTCTCTTGGGTTCCTAATACCATAATGGAAATGGACCCCATTCCTAAGTCAAAGTATGATTAAAGCTTGGGAAATTAGTGTTGTTTCAGTCTTTGATCCCACAATGTGTCCAGAACTGATTTCTTCTGCAATTAATATGGAGTTACATGTATCGGTACCATATCTAAATTAGACTGTAAATTCTTTTTTTATGAGACCCCTTTGCTCCTACTACTATTGGGATGGTCTGGGTATCCTTCTTCCACATTGCCCTAATTTCTGCCTGTAAATCCTGGTATTTTATGACTTTGTGTCTGTCTGTACATAAGACATTGCAATCACTGGGTATAGCAATTTTAGTGATCAATGCTACTCTTGCCTTCTTTTCATGGTTTACAATATCTGGTTTTCTCACATCTATTTTTTGAACTGTTGGTAATGGATTATCCCATGTGATATAAACGTCAACATTCTCTATAATGCTTTGTGGCTTATGTTTCCAGTGCTTCTCAGCTACTTCAGTATTATAATGTTTCCACAATCCCCAAAGCAACAGCATTACCACATTATTATGCCTTTCAGTATATAGGCCCTCTGCCATTAGTGTATCACACACAGCAACAAGATGTGCAACTGGATGTGTTTTACAGAACCTGCATTTGTCTGTTTCTCCCATATGTTCAATGGACTTTGCAAACTAACATGTACATAGTCCACTGTCCTGTGCCACCAATATTAACCTTTCATGTTTTGGATTAAATTCATCTCTCCTTAACCATTCCTGTCAGATGCTGATTGACATGAGGTTGTTCCAGAAGTTTTCTGTACCTACAACTATATTTATACCTTTTCCACATTTCTTGCCTTTTCAGCTGATCCTTCACCTTATATTCTTTCTTTTGTTTTTTGGCACATTCATTTGTTACCCGATTGTTTTGTCTACTTCTGGTTTGATTTCCATTCCCACTTCATATTGATATGCTTCTACTAAACTATGCAGAAAAGTCATCTTAAATTTGTTCTCTTCATGTTTCAATACTTTCACTATGTTTGGATCTGATGGGGTCTTAATTTACGTATGCAGCCCTATGATCTCTTAATGAGATTAATGATTTAGTGCTAATTAATTGGGAGATGAATATAAATGAAGGAGGACAAGGCTTGTAAGTCCCATTGTATATATCAGGGCTCAACTTTTTGTTTATGTTTGAATGCCAACGTGGAATCTTATTGCTGAAGATACAAGGGGGATGTATTCCAGAGCAAAGGGAGGCACTGGGTAGTGAATCTATCACTCCATATAGTGTGGTTTATTTTCTGATGTAAATAAAGGTATCTTGTTCTGGTGTTGGCTACACTATTCAATATTTATATAGCCAATATAGAGGAGGTCTGAGGTAATAAGGTCCCTGAAAGCATGGAAAACAAGGCACAGGTCTCCTGTCAAAAGCCATTATGACGCACAGTACAAGGAATGTCATTTCCGATAACTAAGATTTTTCAAGCCCAAGATCATTTTTTTATTAGGAACTTCTGCAGTTTTTCAAGACTTTGGAAGCACCTAGTGAGATACATGCCAAAGGCTTATACTATAATGAGTCTAACCAAAGTAGAGTATAGGAGAACAATAAAATACAACCCAAGAGTGATCCACAAGTTTAATTGTAGCAAATTATCTTTCTCTGACGTCTCAGCCGTAGCCTTCAAGGATTCCAATATGTATAGGAGAACAATACCTTGACAATACTTCTGGTTATGGTCATAATTTCAAAAGCACAATGCAATAATGTGCTGAGCTGATTATGAATGATGTTAAGTACAATTACACTGAAGATACCATGCTAAAAGTGCCATCAAAAGTTAAAAATACTGCATCAATGGATCCTGAGAAAAATGCCTGGATGCATCTTATATAGCATGAAGTATGACTTAGCCACACCCATAATAACACTGCTCAATCTCAGCTTCCATACAGGTTTTGTCCCAAGTGAATGGAGAGCAGCTACAGTTATTCCCCTGCATAAGGGAGGACCTTCCACAGACCCAAGCAGTTACAGACACAGACGTTTAACTGTCCTCATATGCAAAGCTATGGAAAGACTTATCATGGACATAAACAATCAGGACTTGGTGAGCCTGAAAAAAGTGGACCCCTCTCAGTTTGGATTCGTTAAGGGCAGGTCATGCTTACTTAACCTATTGGACTTTTTTTGAAAAGGTCACCAAAGCAATGGATGAAGGCAAAATGATATACACCACATACCTCAATCTGGCCAAAAGCTTTCGACAAAAATCCCCTCTCAGGCATAATAGAAAAGTAAAATGAACTGTGAATAACCTCCATTGTCACTCTCTGGATTGGCAACTGTCTATCAGACAGGATACAGGAAATCAAAATACTGGAAGCTACCTCCACAAAGAGATCAGTCAAGTGTGGAGTCTGCCAGGGGTCTTTGTTGGTATCTCTCCTATTTGACATCTACCTTTCTGAAGTAAAAAACAGTTTTGAAGGGCTCTGGCAGACTAAGTTTGCAGAAGTCTGCAAGCTGGAGAGATCATTGAATCCCCAAATTACTTAGTTATCCTGCAGGATGGCTTGTCCCAAATAAATAACTGATGTCAAAATCATGGCAGGAAACTAAATGCCAAAAAATGCATTGTTTTAACCTTTAGGAAATCAACTACCCCAGGGAACTACAAAATTGACAATATGACCCTAAGAGTTGACCCAGTTGCATGGGATTTGGGAAGTTATGTAGACAGTGACCTAACTTTTGATCAGCATGCATCTACTGTTGCCTTCCATATTGCACACTTATAAACAGAGATTACGTCTAAATCTAGGGATGTCATTGTTCACCTTTACTTGGCCCTTAATAGGTCAATCATTGGGTATAATGCCCCCTTCTACATGTATCTCTCTAGACACATGCAACAATTGGAATACCCACAGAGATACCTTATTAAAATGATGCAAGGCCTATACAACATGTCCTACATGGACCAACTCAAATTCCTAGCACTGTACTTGGTATTCTACATACTAATAAGAGGTGACCTGTGTCAGGTATGAAAGGCATCCTCTGAACAATTACTGATGGATTTACTGTACATCAGCAATTCAAATGGCATCATAAATACTTGGTCTAGGGATCTAAACCACTTCTGCAGCATCAATAGAATGGTCTGGAGGGACAGGTATATCTCGCAGGGGATACCAGTGCTCTGGAACTTACTCCCCACCTACATAAAACAAAGTTTATCCCTGTACATATTCAAACACAACTTGGATTTATGGATGAGAAATGGAAAATGTACCATATGACTGCTCCCTGTACTACTAATTGACAGAGGCATCTTCTAAATGCTTTATCCCATGCATTGCTCCGCTCAAATTATCAATGTTATGATCCCATTTATTTTCATTATGGGATACCATAAAATTAGTGACCATTGGCTGGGTAAGGCCAATCTCTAATCAAGTGAGATAAGTTAATTCCAGCATAAAAAGGGAACATGGCTAGGCTTAAAATGGCCCAGAAGGGCAGCTAGGTCACTACATACCTATGAACCTATGAACAATAACTTCCTTCATATAAGGTGAGATGCCCTTTGTCATTAATTGTAAGATATAGATGGATTTTCCTGATTATATTTGCTATACTGTGATCAAAAGGGAATCTATCTGTGTGAGCAAGTCCTAAATCCCAGGCTCACTGGAAAGTGGGGTATCATCAATACAGCAGGTAGTAGGAGGTTTGTTGTGTTATGAAGGAGCTGATGCTGCATTTTTTAACATTTAGCATTTAGCCTGAACCCTTTATGGTGCACCAGGAATTAATGCAGGTTTTTTTAATATTTGGATGGTATAAGTATCATTCGTTAATTTAACAGATACACCACTACAAACTTCATCAGACAGAGATTCTTCCTGTAAGCATTTAGGTCAGAAAAATAAATGCCAGAAATGAAGAAGGCTTAGTATGGAGCCCTAGGGAATGCCAATGGTCATATGTTTCCTAACTGAGGAGGTATCACCACCCTGACAACATGTGTTCTGCCCTTGAGCCAGACTAGAATCCATATTTCCACATAGAGGTTAGTGCTGATGGCCATTAGCTTATTGAGAATGCCATTGCATCGTATGGTGTCATATATCTTTGCCATATCCAAGTAGGCACTGTGAAAATTGTGACTGCTGTCCACTGCGAATGTGACCTTTTCAAAGAAGCTCACAAGATTTAGCAGCCCATAGCAAATCCAAACTGTTGCAGGTCGAACCTAATTACATTTTAATGTCCTAGTTTATGAGGTCAGTTATGGTGTGTTTCATGGCTTTACATACAACACTAGTAAGGCTAATGGGTATTAAGTTACCCAGATCAGTGATAGGTTCACCCTTAAGGAGGGACATCACCACCATAGTGCTCTATGACTTAGGAACATATTCTGTGATAAGGCTTAGGATGCACTATCTAAGGAAGAGATCAGAAACAGCCTGCTTGACACTATTTATTAGACAACTCACTATATTATCAGGACCCATTTAAGGGATGTTTTTGGTCTTCGGGAGTGCTTTAAGAATATGTTCCTCTGTAGTAGTGATGGTAGTTGTAGGGGGTGGAGTGAGTATTTTATTTTCAGGGGATAATTTTACAGCAGACATAACTTACTAGTATGTTAGCAATGTCTTTCGTTTGAAATTGGAGGTTCATAGCAGTCGTGATTTATTTTAGTTTTCTAATTGAAACCAAGAAAACAATAAAATGCACCCAAACAAGGGCATACGAGTTGAAAATACACCTTTATTAAAATTCACAAAACACTATATTAAGCGCTTTTGTCCCTGCAACCGGGGACTTCATCAGAATACATTTCTCCTACTTTCTGAAACAATAAATATCTAAATATCCCTCCTTCTTACACTGGCTGGATCGTTCACCCATGTTAAAAGCAATGTTACACCACAAAATAAAATGTTTTTATATTATTATGTGAAGCCAGTATTAGAAAGTTTGATAATAAAGTTTTTCTTTTCTTTTTTTTTTTTTTTTTACAAATCATTTTAAACAGACTAAAGGAATACTAGATTTAACATAATATTTAACATTTAACATAAAAGCCCATCCCTCTACCATTCCAATCATTTATAAAATTAAATTTTAAGAATGCTGAGGGGTCTACAACCTGCTGGGCTTTTCATTCAATACAGGTGCAATGGAAACAGTATAATTTAACCCAAGGGGGGATATCAACGCTAATCTTAGCTGCCACTTCTTTCTCTCTTTCTTAATATGTTTTTCCAATCACCTCCTCTTGGGTTAATATTAATGCATTCTAAGATTCCAAAAATAAACTTCCTGAACCCATTACGTTCAAGGGAATGTTTAAATAAAGCATTGGTCTCCTTTTTATTGTTGATATCATATAGGTGCTCATATATCCTGGTTCTCAAAGCTCGTTCAGTTTTGCCCATATAAAATAGATTCAATGTTCACACTTTGCCAAGTACACTACATTGTTAGTGGTACAGTTGCCCTCTGAAACATTATTTTACTCCTCATTATATCGTCAGGAGTTATCTCCGCCTCCCTCATAATGTATCCACATTGGTTGCAACCCCCACAGGTCCTAGTGCCTTTCCTATTATGTGTATTAAGAACAGGTCTCATTTCTAAAAGTCTCTTAAAATTAATAACAAAGGAGACCAATGATTTATTTAAACATTCCCTTGAATGTAATAGATTTAGGAAGTTTATTTTTGAAATCTTAGAATTCATTAATATTAACCTGAGAGGAGGTGATTGGAAAAACATATTAAGAGAGACAGAAACTCAGTGACAGCTAAGGTTAGCGATGATGGTTTCCCCTGGGTTAAATGATACTGTTTCTTTTGCACCTGTATTTGGAAGTAAAGGCCAACAGGTTGTAGACCTCTCAGCATTCTTAAAATTTAATTTTATAAATGATCGGAATGGTAGCGGGATGGGCTTTTATGTTAAATGTTGAATGTTATGTTAAATGTGGTGTTCCTTTAGTCTGTATAAAATGGTTTGTAAAAAAAAACTTTATTATCAAACTTCATAATACAGGCTTCACTTAATATAAAAAGATTTCTTTGTGGTGTAATATTGCTTTTAACAATGTGATTGGTGAAAGATCCACCCAATAGTGTAAGAAGGAGGGTTATTTATTGTTACAGAAAGTAAGACAAATGTATTCTGATGAAGTTCCCGTTTGCAGGGACAAAAGCGCTTAATATAGTGTTTTGTGAATTTTAATAAAGGTGGAGTTTTACCTTGTATGCCCTCGTTTGGGTGTTTTATTTTTTTTTTTTTTTGTTTTTAGTTTACTTGATCATACTACACAGTATTGATTTTAGTTGTCTAATGGAGCTAAAAAGGGCTTATTGTTATTCTTAGCCTCAAAAGATAGTGTATGTTCATGGGATGCTTTGTTGGTCTTTAAAACTGCCTTCAATTTCTTTGTGAGGCATTTTACTTTCTCATTCTGATGGGAAGGCCTGACCTCAAAAAATAATCTAAACACTTTATTCCTTCTGTTGTATAATTTGTTAATATCTACTGACCAAAAAGGTAATTTGTTTTTGAATTTGCCACTTTATTTAGTTTGGGTGGTGACTGGTCTGTCAATACATTTTGCTAAATAAGCGTGAATATCCTTGTAATAAGTGGTTGCATACCTTGTATCCGCTCTGGTTTTAACATGGATGAATTTTTGAGATTTAGTTTTTTTAATGTCTTTAAAGTGGGTGGTATTGATTACTGGTGTGGGGGGGGCAAGATGACATACTGAGGGTAAAAATAACAAGTTTGTGATTAACGAATGATGGACCATGCAGGAGCAGGTGAGCATGCCAGGGATGAAGATATGAACACTAGGTCTAAGCTAAAATATGTCCTGTGGGATTTTGGACAATCTGATACAAAGAATTTTTGTTAACCTAGTGTACAATATGTTGTACCTATCCAACTTTAGAAGTGTAAGTACTTAAGCCTACAGAGGGGTAGTTGAAGTCACTAAGGATTAGAGAACCATCTCTATATAGGGATATGCCAGGAAGTTTTAAGGATCCTACAGAGCCATAGAAGGGGATCTGTAACAAGCAATAAATTAGAATTTGACTTAACTAGTGAGAACTGGAGCTCTATGAGTTTGGGGGGGGGGATTGTTATAGAGTATCAATTTGAAAGGGATAAAATCCCTGACAACCACTGAGACATGTATGCCATTTGAAGTTGGCATGAAGACAAGATAGGTACATGACCCTAAAAAGGATGAGGTGCTCTCATTACATGTAAACAATGCCTATTTGACAACACAAACATAGACTAGTAGCACATGCAGAAGGGCCGATTTAATTTCTTAGCTAGGTTGGTATGTTTATTACATAAACTCTGCCTAAAAAGATGCACAAAATAGGCAGCAAAGACTTTGGTCAGTGTGGCAGAAGCTCTTGAATGAGAGATGAAAACCATGGTTTACAAAGCAAGTAGGATGGTCAATCATCTTGTACCAGGGAGATATGTACTGGACTCCCCTACAATGACACCTGCTATTTAGCCAATGGTTATATGCAATTATCATTTCCTTGAATCTATGCATTCTTCTTGCTAAGGTAGGATACCACTCTAAATTTCTTATCCTTGACTCATGCATGCATTGCAACTTCTAGCAAGTCCTTCCGCATGTGTTTCATGCATTTTCACAACAGATTGTTCACTCCAGTATGT